>NC_040882.2:11995497-12295497 GCF_900634795.4 Betta splendens | reverse complement strand
AAGGGCTGAAAACAAGTGCTCCTACAGTCCATGTCCCACTCGCTTACCTCACCGCTTCTCCAGTCCAGTCTGGGGTTGTGTCGGCGCAGCCACGTGTGGCCCAACACCACATCCAAGAAATGGATGCGTTCCGTGCGACCGTCTGCAAACTCCATGGTGACGGCCTCTGTGTGATGGGTCACCTTCCATAGTCTGCGGCCATCCAGTGCTGTGGTTTCCACCGGCGCCGCGAGCGGGGAGATGGCAACGCCCATCCTCTCCACCAACCTGGCGTCTATCAGGCTGGCATCGGCCCCTGAATCGATGAGAACCGCCTGCTGGAGAGAGTGAGAGTTGGACGAGAGCGTGACTGTAGGCAATGAACGGGCGGAGGCGCTACCAAACATGGTTCGGCTCACCACGATCCTCCGTGCTTGTGGTGAGCCAGGTCTTTTAGTGGACATTTACTGGCGAAATGCCCGTGCTGTCCACAATACAAGCACAACCCCTGGGAGCGGCAGCGTCGCTTCTCTGACTCGGTGAGACGCGCGCGTCCCAGCTGCATGGGTTCCATGCATGGTGGCGGCGTACCTGAGCCCCGCGAGGGGGAACCTCCGTCGGTGAAACACTGACCTCTGGTGGAGACTTCTGCCTTACCGCGGTGCTCACGTTCACTGCTTCCCAGTCGTCGGTCAATCTGGATGGCCAGTGATATCAATGTGTTCAGGTCGCTCGGCAGATCCCGAGCCGCTAGACAGTCCTTCACGTGCCGCGAAAGGCCGCGGATGAACACGTCGCCCAAGGCGGTCGCGTCCCATCCGGCCTCCGCCGCCAGGGTCCTAAACTCGATCGCGTACTTGGCCGTGGTCCTCCCTCCTTGTCGAATGTTCACGAGCCTCTGCGCCGCTTCCCTTCCAGGCGTGATCTCCTGGAAGATCTGCTTCAACGCCGTTGAAAAAGCTCTAAAAGACGACATGCACGTTGAACCGTTCTGCCATTCTGCCGTTGCCCATGCCTCCGCTTCCCCGGTCAGGTGCAAAACCGCGTACGCCACCTTAGCCCTCTCGGTGGGAAACGCGGGAGAGTGCAGTTCATAGTGAATCTCACATTGTGTGAGAAATGCCCGGCAGTCGCCTGACTCACCGGAAAAACGGGTAGGCGCACCGAGGCGTGCGTCGTGTGCCAGAGGGAGAGTCGGCAGAGTCGCCGCGGGTGCACTTGCCGCTGCGGTCGCTGAAACCTGGATCGGCGCGGTGCCATCAGAGTTTCCTGACGCGAGGCGGCCCACCGCCTCCACGAGTCCCGCCACTGCGTTCTCCTGCAGCGGGCGCACTCCGCCAGATTCTGGAGCGCGGAGTTGGTCCTTTCCTCCTGCTCGCTGAGCCGTTGCTCCTGGGTGGAGATTGCAGCGCGGAGGTTCTCGATGCTGGCTGGGTCCATTTCTGGCCAGATTGTTCTGTCAGGGCGGCGTAGATGGCGGACCCACATGCACAGCACAATACAAGGTTTCTGGTGTTAAGAGTGCAGTTTATTCCAGTATGCAGCGTCAAATCCAAGCAGGGTCATACACAGGAGATCAAGCAGGTTAAACGGGATCAGGCAGAGACGTAGTCAGGAGCAGACACAGGTCATAAACGAGAGGTGAGTACAATACCAAAACGTCAGGCGTTGAATCGTGGTCGGGCAGGCAAGGTCGGCAACAGGCAGTAACAAGCAATCAAGGCAGACAAGGCAGACAAGGATCAAGCAGGCTCAGAAACGGAGGTCAGAACGGGATAAACGATACACAACAAGGCTAATCTAGGAACGCTGGAAAGTGGTGATCTCACGCAACAATCTGGCGGCTAACAGGTGTGAAAGGTGGATCTTAAGTACGGAGTGGTCTAATGGCAAATGAGCTACAGGTGTGGGTAATGACTGCCGGTACAGACAGGAAACGGTTGGGTAAGTGGTGTGTAACAGGAAGTCCTTTCAGAGTAAAAGGGCGGCTGTCAAGCCCGGACGTGACAGTTCAACGTTGACCTCTCCACTCCCTCCCTCTGTGATGTAGAGCTCTGTGTAGATCTGGCACTGACACTGGGGACAAACACTCATCTACACTTACTACACTTACAACATCACAACTAAAGCGTAAGGTAGTAACTTCAATTTAATGCTCAAGTTGAAGATGCTTTATGTAGAGAGTCAATAGGCAGATTGATCACAGTTAAAGTTAAGTTAAAGTCATTTTTGTGATTAAAATAATAAGTGTCTGCTGGAGGAACAGTGAATAAAGCTTCTCCATCTCCTTAAGACTTCAAACATGGATCAACGTATTCACATAAGAAAGATCAAAAAATGTAAACAACATTTATTATTCACGTAAAGTTTACATCAGATCAAACTGCTTTAAATTGACAGCAACTTACTTTGACGCTGATACATGTTGTCCTTTAAAATCATTAAAAAAGTCCTTTGACCGGTTGCTCTTCATGGACACATAGCTGGTTCCAGGTTCAGCAGATTGTTGTCTCTGATGGGATCTGATAGATGAACAATTTAGGTGACTGTCTCATATTTACTAATAGCAGTGAAACCTGTTTGTTCTACAGTACGTTGCAAAGTGGAGCTCTGTTGACCTTAATTTACCCCAGAAAGCCAGCCTTAGACCGGCTGCAATGTGTGCTGCATGTTATTTGTGTTATGTGAACTTTGACTTTTCATTTTAGAATCATGACCATGATCTCTTTATAGCACACAAGTAATTTCAATTCAGTTCAATTTATTTATATAGCGCAAAATCACAGCAAAGACTTTACACAACTAAACCCAACAGATCCCACATACAGCAAGGAAAAACTCTCTCTCTAACGAGGAAGAAACCTCCAGCAGAACCAGGCTGGATGTGGGCGGCCATCTGCCTTGACTGGTTGGGGTAAGGGGATAGAGAGAGAGAAAAGCACAGCAACAACAACAAGCAACAACAGAGCACAGGCAGGATGGTTGGACCAGGGACTGGACACAGGCAGGATGGTTGAACGCACAGCTGCCCATCACAAACACAAAGCTCTGAGTCCGATGATACCTGTACAGTAGGTGAGGAAAGAGTGGAGGAGAAAGAGAGAGCGGGGGAGAATCACAACTACTGGAGAGAAAGAGACTAGGTTAATTAAACATGGAACAATGATGGGAGGTTATTGGACAGATGAGGTAGAAGAACAAAAGAGCTCAGTGTATAAATGAAGTCCCCCAGCAGTCTATGTCTATTGCAGCTTAACTAAGAGATGCTTCCTGTGACTAACAATCATTGCCAGTAACCTGAACCATCTCTAACTGTAAGCTTTATCAAAAAAAAGGTTTGAAGCCTGATCTTAAAGGTGGAGAGTGTATCAGCTTCTCGAACCTGAAGAGGGAGCTGGTTCCAGAGGAGAGGAGCTTGGCAGCTAAAATCTCTGCCTCCTGTTCTACATTTAAAGACTCTAGGAACCACAAGTAGCCCAGCACTCTAAGAAACAAAGTGTCATGCTGGGAGCATAAAGAACTATGAGGTCTTTAGTTTTATCATTAAGTACTTTGTAGGTGAGTAGGATAATTTTAAATTCTATCCTACATTTTACAGGCAGCCAATGCAGAGAAGCTAATGTAGGAGAAATGTGATCTCTCTTTCTAAGTCCTGTCAAAACTCTGGCTGCAGCATTTTGAATAAGCTGTAGGCTTTTTAAGGAGCTGTTAGCACATCCGATGAGTAAGCAGTTACAGTAGTCCAGCCTAGAGGTAACAAATGCATGGATCAGTTTCTCTGCATCGCTCTGAGAGAGGATGCTGTTAATTTTAGCTTTATTTCTAAGATGAAAGTAGGCGGTTCTGGAGATTTTTTTAATGTATGATGTAAAAGAGAGATCAAAGATGACACCAAGGTTCCTCACAGTAGAATTTGAAGCTAATGTTATGTCTTCCAGGGTGGCTATCTGACTCAATAGTGTCGCGGTATTCATGGTGTCGCGGTATTCATGGTGTGTGGTTCCAGGAGATATGGTCGGGCAGATGGGGTAGGCTCCACTCCGCTCGTGTGGGGGTGGGCCCCACTCTGGCGAGGGGGCATCTCCTAGCGGGCTCCCTACGGACAGTGGGTCCTCAGGCTCTATTCTCTCAGGCCAGCCCTCCGACTGGGGGGAGTGTTTGGCCCTGGTTCTCATGGAGTGGGCAGCGTTGACCCACGGTGGCCCACTCTGACCTTGGGTGCTGTCTCTGTGGCTGCTGCAGTTTTGCCTAGGGGGCTCTGTGTGGGTGGTTTGGGTCGCAACACCTGCCCTCCTGGAGCTAAAGGTGTGTGGGCTCCCTAGCTGCTAGAGTTCTCTCCCCCGCTCGTTGGCTGGGCGTAGTGGCCGAGCTTCTCACATCACCCTGGCTTTCACAAGTGCCATTGTTCATGTATCAAAGTCTGCCTCACTCATTGGGTGATCAATGTTAAGCTACAACTTTACTAAAATGTAGTGGGACACTCAACACCTGAGCTGATAACAGGCTTTCTAAACCCAACTGTAAGTATTACTGATACTTATCACTACCAATATCAATAATGTGTAACTATGGAAATTGTGGTGTTTTATGTCATGGCTATTTTTAAGTAGTATGAGATGTGTATAACAATGCATATGTGTATGTATATGATATATGTATATGTATGTATGAGTATGTGCACTTACCGTACCTTAACACTATTATTGGTATTAGTATGAATCTCAAAGGTAAACTGCAATACAACAGTTGTTTAGTTATGAATTTATTAGCCTAAGGTACATCCCTGCTTATTTATTTTGCACCGATTTTTTACTTAACAATTTTGCTTTGTTACAGCAGCTGGTTGCACCCCCACTTACCACCCCCCCTCCCGCACACACACCCCAATGCAGAAACTTAACCTGTCCATCAACACAGCAACATCACACATATTTAGGATTAGATAAATAAACATTAAATAAACCATTAATCAAGAAGAGTATATGTATTTCTTATATACTCCTCTTGTAAAAGCAAAGCTGTATGAATACATGCAGAGGTTTAAGGATTTCATTTGGTTAAAACATATTTTTACAGAAACATTAATTGACCAGTGTCACCATTGTGACATCCTAAAAGTGAAAACTGTAACTTTGCCCCAAAAATAACAACGAATATCAGATTAGATACTTACAGTTGGAGGAAAACGCTGCGTGCGTTTTTATATTCAATGAGACGATCAGTAAATAACATTGAATTTTGTCGACTGGGTTCAGATAAGTTCTGATTCTGCTGCTGGACACTCCTCAAATATCTATGACAGAACGACATCAACAGTCATCGATTCTTGTTAAAACACAAATAAATTAAAAGTTCACGATCATTTCATCGCTTTGAAGCAGTTGGATTAGTTAGAAATACCAACCATTAAAACAAACCATATAGCAACCATCACACCTACACAAAGATACAGTGAGCAGGTGTTGATATACAGTATTGTAGATTCAGTTCAAGCTTACTTTTCTCCAGCAGTGGATGGTCGTCCTGTAAAATGAATGTTGTGACCTTTTGACTGGCCACTCCTTACAGATACATAGGTTCCAGTTGCAGGTTCTCTGTCCTTACACTGATTCATGCTGCTGAATTCACATTGACATCAGGTCACACACACCTTTTACCTTTATGTGACAAAAAAAAACCCACAGGTGAACATAGCAGAATACTGGCATTAAACCCTGAGGATACTGTTTGAGTTTGGAAAAAACTATGCTTGTGTTAACAGGGTACATGATTACTGTACTGTACTGAAGAAAATATGTAAAAACAAGGCCAGGTTCCTTTTAAGCGCTGTAGCCAGCCAGAGTTATACTTAAACTTAGTATCCCTTTAAATCTCAGCAGCAATGGCCTAAAAATATGTTAAGATTTCCTACAAAAAATCAATCTATAAATTCAGCAGCTTTAGATTTACTGGTAAGACCTCTGTATTATTTAGACTGCTTTACTCCCAAAGATCAAATTGTGTTAATAATTAACACAAATTATTACATTCATCTACTGTGTGTTTGTGTTTCTAGCTTCTAAACATTAAAGAGAGAGAGAATTTTTATCCACTCAAAACTTTACCTGTGCATAAAATTACTATTACAGTGAAGGGTCTTATTGCACAGAATCCTACAGATTCTGGTTCTGGTTGAACTAATTGACTATTAACTTCATTAATGTTGCATCTTCAATAAGCAAGTGGTCAAAGCTGGAGCTGATTTTAATCACTATGAAATGAGCTGCTTCATCTATAACAACACATCAGTGTGTATGAGCTGATTATGTCCAGTGTTACCTTGGCTGCTCGATAAATATGTAACAACAGAAATCAACCTTGGACCTTCAGTAAAACAATAAGGTTTACCTGATCTGAAATCAGAGCAACAGAGAATCTGAAACCCTGGTCAGAGTCCAATGTGAAATACACACATCTATAGATTCATAAAGAAAGAACGTGAAAGAACAGGAAAAAGGTAAAAAAAACTGAATGAAAAATCTCTTTAGAAATAAAAAATTCTTCCTTACATAGGAAGTTAAACATTAATGTTTGAAATTTTTATTTAGATGTAATGACACAAAGGTCATTTTCTTTGTTATACTTTCTACTCATAAAAACCTGACCTGTCCGACAGGATTTTATTGCTGTTAGTGCGGTGAAGACAAAAAAACTGAATAAATAGAATGTTCATGTCAACAATTATACTACTACAAACCTTCTACAGCAAAAAGAACAACACAAAAACTAGCAACTTACAGTTGTTACACAGAGAAGGAGCGGACTGTCCACTTCATGCCTGATACAGGTGAACTAGAAAGGAAGCCGGAAACAGGAGCAGGTTTTCACAATAAGAGATATACTGTCTGTTTCAGCAGAAGTGATGCTGAACAGTGTTTCACAGTGTAGTGTAGTGAGATAGCATTGGAAAGGCCAATATATATATATATATATATAAAAAACTCACTTCTCACCCTCCTCCTCTCTCATCTGCTCGGGTCCTCTACCAGAGGCCAGGAAGCTTGAGGGTTCTGCGCAGTATCCTTGCTGTTTCTAGGACTGCACTTTTCTGGACTGAGATTTTGGATGTTTTTCCATAGATCTGTTGTAGCGACTCCTCCAGTTTGGGGATCATTTTGGTTTTATGCTGAGACAAAATACAGTCAAATATTGATAAGATATTGTTATTTTACTATAATAATTACAGTATATATTTTCTTGTTCATGAACATGTCAGGAATTAAGAACTGGAGTCAAAGGTCAGTTAAACGTTTTGCCAGAAAAAATAATAGCGTTTTTATGGATGTCAACTGTAATGGACATGAGAACAAGCTGGGTTGGCTAATGGCTAAAGCTTGTTCTTTGTTTCAATTCAATATTCTGTTACAAAACACATTTTATTGTGGGATAATAATAATAATAACTATAAACCTCTTAAATCTTACACTGTAGCAGCAGTAGCAGCTGAGGCAGGAAGACATTTGTACCGAATTGTTGAGGAAGTTTTAGATCTGAAATTGTCAGATAAGGAAATTTTCTTCTGGAGAACACAGAGAAAGCTCAGAATATGAGACAGGAGGCTCATCAGATGAGAAATCAGACAGACTGCCATTTTATGACAGATCAATAGATAAATAGATTAAAACATATATAGGATACTGTATTTTGATATCCAAGCATCATTGTTATTTTACAGTAAATTTGTTCTGTTATCCATTACGATGGACATGCTGTAAAATCTAAAATAAAAATATATTTTTTATAAAATTCTACAGTGTAAGTTGTTCTTTTAACTCAGAAGAGGCAGGAAATCACAAAAATAATTAAATTGAAAGATTTTCTTGTGGGAGGTCAGAGCCACAGGTCTGTAGTCGTTGAGGACTCTGCAACGTGTCGTCTTATTCACTGGCACAATGCATGACTTTTTCCACCCAAGCGAACTTTCTCCAGATGCAGGCTCAGGTTGAAGATGTGTTGGAGGACACCACTTAGCTGGGGAGCACAGATGTTGTTATGGGAAAATTTGTTTCTTCCTTATTCTATGCTGTTATATGATTTATGACTTCCATCCATCCATCCATCCATTTTCATCTGCTTATCCGGGGCCGGGCCGCGGGGGCAGCAGCCTGAGCAGAGAGTTCCAGACTTCCCTCTCCCTGGACACTTCCTTCAGCTCTTCCGGTGGGACCCCAAGATGTTCCCAGGCCAGCTGAGACACATAGTCTCTCCAGCGAGTCCTGGGTCTTCCTCGGGGCCTCCTAACGGTGGGACATGCCCGGAACACCTCCCCAGGGAGGCGTCCAGGAGGCATCCAAACCAGATGCCCGAGCCACGTCAACTGGCTCCTCTCGATGTGGAGGAGTAGCGACTCTACTCCGAGCTCCTCCCGGGTGACAGAGCTCCTCGGAGCCCTCAACGGACCGATACACAAACCGCGTTACTGCAGCCATCGCACCGATCTGTCTGTCAAACTCACGCTCCTTTCTTCCCTCACTCGTGAACAAGACCCCAAGATACTTAAACTCCTCCACTTGGGGCACAAACGATTTATGACTTATGTTCTGCAATTAATATCTTATGTATTTGACATTTGACCTAGATTGTTCAGTGATTGTCTCTGCATGATAGAGTCTGGACTCTAGCTCCCAAACCCAAGGCCGGGAGTTGTGTCTCTCTGTCTGTTGAGACTTAGCGCTCCTTCCTCTCTGATAGTTGAACGCCAGTGATGCAGCTGTGAGAATGTAAACATCTCCAAACACACGGCAACAGAGATGAGATGGTGCATTCAGTCTTATTGGGCCACACAGACGCTTCACTGTAGTCGGACAAAGAGGTTAAAAGGTAGAAGCAACTTGAGGATCGTGGGCTCTTTGCATCACACCTTCATGGTGTGTGCACTGATCTCCCCAGTTGGTTTTTGGTTTGTTGATGTGCACGATCAACATCCATGCTTTTCTTTTTCTTTATTTTTACAATAAATCACATAAAAGACAACTCTCTCATCTACCTCTTTATGGGAAATTTCCGCCACAATGTTTAGCACCCTTGGGCTGATTCCATCAGGTTCAGATGTCATCGGGGGGTTAATCCGTTAGCGGCTGCAGGTAGATCTAAACGATGAATGAAATGGAATTAGTAATAGAAAAATCACCAAATTAGGGCCTATAATGTCGATACTGACTGGTGAGGTAGCATGAGGATGTGTAGATCATTCATTAACTAAATTCTGCCTAGTCAATGTCACGTTCAGTGTTATTTCCTGTTTTATTTTGTAGACTTCCTGTTCTCTGTTCAGCTGCTCACTTCCGGATCATTTAGCTCACCTGTCAACAGTTAATTAATCACTCACCTGTGTATTTTGCCTCCACCAGTCCCCATAGCCAGTTGCCAGATTGTTGAGTTTCCTAGCCATAGCACTCCTATCCAGCATTTCCTGTATTGCCTCTCGTGCGTTGATCCTGTCTGAACCCTGCTTGACCGTGAGTTTGCCTAGTCCTTGTCTGTACCGTCACCGTGACTTTCTGTGTACCGAACCCTGCCTGTCTACTGGACCTGAGATTGCTTGCTCACCGTCTGTGCTTTAAGACCGAGCTCTTTGTGTATGACCTGGACCGTCTGACTCCGCTTGTAGAAATAAAGCCTGTATTTTTCCCTCAATCCGCCTTTGTGCTGTGCATTTGGGTCCTCCTCCGTGTGTTCTTGACAGTCAATTGGAAAATAATTTTAGCAATTATACAGCTGAGCTGGAATCTGAGCACATAATAACTCTGTGTGGTTTCACATGCTTTACCCACTGTAATGCTGCTGTGATAGTAATACTGTAGATCCACTGTATGCACTGCATGATGATCTGATGTTCTTTGGTTAATGGACATGTATAAATCTTGAAGATGGAATGGATATCCTTTAGTCCTGTATTTGTATCATTGGAAATTGGAAATTTCAGTGTTATATTGCTACAAGGTCTGAATCTTTTCCTCAAATACCACTGGGGAGTGTCGTAATTGTCTGAGCAGATGATAAAGCAATACTTAAGGATATTGTTCTTCTTATAAAATTGTTTCACTGCTACCATCTGCTGGACTTAATTCTCACATCAGACTTTACACATGCTAATTTCAGTCCAATGCATCCTTTAAATAAAGTATATTGTAATTTACGTCCCCTCTTTCTTTAGTGTACATGCTACATTATAGCATCACATGTTCCACTGTTTCCAGCATTTACCCTTCCCTATTAGATGCAAAGTTTGAAAATGGCCTACAGTAATAATGAAAACCACAATATTACTACATAGGATGCCTCTTTTAAATACTAATAAATACTAAACTCTGCAGTAAATGTAGCAGCCCAGCCCTCCGGCCTGCTTGAGGCACATCTTTTTTAGTCTTGTCTAGTGTTTTGGTCATATGATTTCCTGTTCCTGGCTTTGATTGTGATTAGCTACACCTGTTTTGTGGGTGTTTAAATTTGGCTTCCTCTTTTGTTCTTCCTCGGTTTATTTGCTTATTCTCCGAGGCCTTGTGGTCCTGTTCGTTACCATCATCTTGTGTTACATGTTTGGGATTAGAGTCTTAGTTAGTATCTGAGATTAGTTTATTACTCAGTATATGGAATTTTCCTGCCCTGCAGTGACCTTCAGTTATTTATTTTTGTTCCCATGCTTGTCTTTTGTATTACCTGTGTTTATGTTGATCCAATTATTAAATACTCTACTTCTTGGGTTGTTGCATTTGGGTTCTCCTCTCTAGTTATGTTTGTAGGCCACAGCAGCCTGTTGCTCGCTCATAGTAAGCATGTTTCAAGCCCTTCCTGTCCCCAGTTTGTAACAGTAAAAGAACTCAGAACGTTGTGTTATGGTAGTATTCTACTGTAACTCTAGAACAAATAAATTATTTTATTCTTTATCAAGGTTGACAACAAGGTTGACAATATATTAGCATAAATTGACACTTTTAACTACTAATAAATTCTCTGAACTCTGAAAAGCGACATAGACCTTTGTGTGTTAGTATCCTTCCTAGAATGTCTAGCATTATGGAGCAAAGTATTTAATTAATTACATGTAAGTATGCATATACTGATATGATAGTATTTTGCCTCTAGGAAGCAGAAGGCAGGAAGGAAAATGCTAGTGTGGAATTAGCATTATGAACCAAGGTCATTGATTATTAAAGTTGATAACTGATACTGTTTATTAGAGTGGTACTGCATCACTTTAAACTACTATTAAATCCTAACTTGTACAATAAAAGTATTCCGATCTTTATTGTACATATGTATACAGTATATGCATTTATTTTGTAGTTTTCCCTAATTAGAACAGATGTCTTAATATGAGAACAGGAAGTAGCGCGTTTTGTGCTCTGCTGTAAACCATAGGGGCAATACATTGATGACACGAATGAACGAATGATGGCTCATTTGACAGCAGTTGTTTAACTGGGGAACTCAGAGTCTCTGAGAGCAATACAGAGTTGGTCTCTGAGTAAAGAACCAACTCTGTGTTGCTTGGTGTCTCTTCAAAATGCATCTCGTTCATTTAAAAGCTACTATTTCATTAATTCTGCAGACTAGATGTTGTAGATTTAAATTATAAATGGAGCAGATGCATTTTTGAGTGATTGTGATTTTTTTCATTAATTCTAAGTAACTGCTTAAATAAAAAAATGTTGGTCATATTAGTTAAACGTCCTTCAAAGATGATCAGCTGGATTCACAGGTAGTAGAGCTGCCTCTAGTTTGGACTGAAGGGCTCGGTGTCTCACTGTGATGTAGTGAGTCGGTGTGACCACTGGAGGGCAGTAGACCTCGTTATAGCCATCCATCCATCCATTTTCTTAGTCCCATACGGGGTCGCGGGGTTACTGGAGCTTCTTCTCATTATATCTCCAAGTCAAATTAGAAAGAACAGCAGTAGTTTAATTACATTTGTGTTAACATAGAATCATTATAAAACATGAACATTTTCTAACTATTTCAGCAACATTAAAGTTAACGTCACTCCCATCCTGTGACATCTGTGATCTATATTTACAGTTTAAGCAACATGACTCCAGTACATGACATTAAGTAGGTTAAAATTCTTATGAAACACATTAATCAGGTCAGTTTGTTGTTGTTTATAAATATGTTAATTCTTTGTCATGTTTTCTCTGATCAAGGTTTTACTGATGTGTGTGTTTGTTGTACAATGGAAGTGGAGCTGTTAGTAAATGTAGTGATCTCTACTGACACTCATAACTGTATCCTTCCTAGTGAATGTGTCCTTTCCAGTGACGATAAATGAAAAGCCAACAGATTAAATAGGAGAAAGTAAAATGGCCCAGAGCAAATAAAATGGCTTCAAATGTGACACACTGAACCAGTTACTGATTCTTACCTGCAGCAAAACAACAGAAAATACACAACAAGAAGTAAAACTGAGAACACAAAATAATACATAATTATCACAGATCTGGAGTAATTGAAACAGGTTGTTCATCTCAGTTCATTTAATGAACTATAATTACTGTAACTAATAAACAGGAAGAAGCAGCATTGGCAGCGATTCAGAGAACTGACAATTTAAAATAAAGTGAAGACACATTTCAATAATACTGATCACATTATGTCATAAATACAGAAATAAATGTAGAGACAGCACCATGTTGATGTTCATTCATGACTCAATGGCTTGTATGAGAAAAAAGGCACAGCGTTGTGAAGACTGATTGAAATCATATGGAAATATCTGAATATTAATTTACTTCTACTTTTGATTACAAACTACTGATCCGATCAGGAAAAAATGAACGGAAACTTCATTTTAGACGTGTTTTACCCCCATGTGTATAAAGAGCAAGTCTGTACTGTGTGTTTGTGCGTGCCCCACAATCCTTTCTGACTCAACCCGTGGATGTGTTGATGGTGAGTGGTGTCTACATGTGGGTTTCAGATGTGAACCCCTCTATGCTCCGGGTGAGTCCACAGCAGAGAGTCTCAGCCTCTTTAAGGCCCACTAGCTCACAGCTCCTCCTCCACAGATTGGCTTGTAGCTCTGAGCTGTAGGACAGATCCGAGGACCTCGTCTTGTGGCCGTTGTACAGGTAGCATCCACCCACCTCCTCCACCTCCTGGGCAGCTGCAGCGTAGATGGCTGTGGCCGCTCCCTCTGCTGGAGTCTGAGGAGGACACACACGGTCACCAGTTACTGATCCCAGTACAACCACAGCACTGACATTAGTACAGGTAAACACCAGCATCCTACTGTAAGAAGTCAACAAACAGAGTCAGGTTTTGGGTTAGACAAAAAAAAAACAAAACAAATGTGATGATTAAAATCTGGGCTGACGATGAAGCTACAACATTAAAATGTACCCTGAACAGAATCTTAGCCACTGGTTTCTTCATTGCTTGCGCGAGGCTCCACAAGTTGTCATATAGTGCTGTGTCCACCATGCCGGGGTCCACGGCGTTAACGGTCACAGAGAAGCCGCCAGCCGTCAGCTGCTCCTGCAGGTAGTAGGTGAAGAGAACCAGAGCCAGTTTGCTTTGGGAGTAAGCGCCGTGGGAACTGTAGCAGGTCCTTCAGAAAATGTAGAAGAAACAGGTCAGTGTAGGTTCTGAGTCAACCTACAAGAGGACATCTCCTCTCTCCTGACACCTTAGAGACATGTTGTTCTGATGAGCATGGCTCCATCACTCATTCAAACTACATATCTGGAGAAGATCAGGTCCTTTAACGTTTGCAGCACCATGCTGAGGATGTTCTGAGTCTGTGGTGGCCAGTGTAGTGTTTTACACTGTGGTCTGCGATCTGATTTAGTGAAGAGTTGAACAGACAAATCCATAGGCAAAACTGATCTCAGCTCTATGAATCAGCACAGTAACAGATGACTGAGTCTTTCTAATCAGTCCAGTATCGCAGGCTGATGATTCTGCACCTTACTCCTAATAAATAAGTGTGGTGTTTGTATCTGCATAGACAAAACACAGGGAGGAGCTGATGCGGGACACATTATATGATGTCATAAGGCTGAGCGTGAGTTAGTTTCCAAGGCAGGTGCAGTCTGTGCATAGGTGGTTGCTGTTATTCAAGTAACAAAGATCTGGAGGAATGAATGAAATAATGTTTTAGTAACTAATCAACTTCATATGTTAAAATGTCACGTGTGCAGTGTCCAGCTGATCTGGAGCCAGTCTGAATCTGTTGTCTCCCATCTCATTTGCTTCACCCTGCGTCAGGGTGATCATGTCACACTGAAGCTAATGCTGCTATTGACCTGGGTTCTCCTTCTAGAGACTGACCTCATGAGCAGCCTGTTTACTGGGCTCACCTCCTGTTCAGGTCGTCCAGGTTCAGAACTCCTGCATAGTGTGTGGCTGAGGATACGTTGACGATTCTGGAGCAGCAGCCATGTCGCCCTGACCTGCTCAGCGAGTCCAGCAGCAGGTGGGTCAGCAGGAAGTGGCCCAGGTAGTTCAGACCAAAGTGGAACTCAAAGCCGTCCTCGGTCTGTCTCTCAGGAACCAGCATGGTCCCAGCTACATGATGCAGAACAGGACTAAGGTTTGACTCTGTGTGTCAGATGAACAGCTTGATGGGCCACAGCCTTGAAGCAGCCTACCATTATTAACCAGGACGTGCAGGGGGAGACCTCGTACTTTAAATGTCTGAGCAAAGCGTCGCACTGATGTCAGTGAGGTCAGGTCCACAAAGACAAACTCAGCTGTAAACAACACATTAGCACACAGTATAACTACAGGCACAATCCTCCTCTCCATATAGAGACAGAAAAAAACTCTAGATCCACGGGAGTTCACTAATGGCACGAACATGTGCAAGTTTAGTTAATGAATCTACTGTGTGAAACTTTTCATTTCAAATTTATATTTAAAATACAGTTTAATATCAGTCATGATAAAGATATGACAAATAATTTGAGGATAATTATAAACTGAACCACTACGTATGGTCTAGAACTGTACACACGAGACACTAGTGTTTGCAGCATTCCAGCATTCATTAGAAACACTGCAGTCAGAGGTTGCATCTGCATTGGTTGTAATAGTTGCTGTTCAGCACCGATAACGTTTACCTTTGCCCTCGCTGATTTCTTCATGAATCCTCCTGACAGCTGCTAAGCCCTCGTCTCTCTCGTTCCCAGCTGAAGATGGTGGAGATCAAACAGTTTGTGGATAAATCTAGTAAATATCCACTTACTTACAACAACTTACATTCAGGTTATGTCAACATTCAAAGTCAGCCTTTGATTCTCTCTAACCTGTAAATGATATATATCTACAGCAAAGTGTCTTTTGGGTTGTGCATCTTATCAGCTGGTTCGAAGTGATTCTGTGCTAGACTAAAGACGCGGTGAGAGGGATGGGTGAGACGTGGAATCAGGCATGTGTTATACAGTTTGTGGAGGGAGGGGAGAGGGACACCTGTGATCTTCTCAGCTGCTCTCACTGTGTGTTGAAGTATCCTCCTGCAGGTGGCATTGCAGGCTCCGCACCACACAGTGATGCTGCTGGACAGGACGCTCTACACAGCATCTTGTAGAAAATGCACACAATGGAGGGGAGGGGGGATCTGTGTCTTTTGAGTTTACAGAGAAAATAAAGATGCTGTTTGGCCTGTTTGAACATGTTAACGCTAAAGTAGCTAAATAGTGTTTGTAATTAGAGCATTAGCTCAGAATTTCTTATGAGACTGGGCTGACTGAAGTTAGGTTTAGGGTGAATGGTCTCTTCACATTACACTTAAAAACCAAGTAACACCAACCCAGTCAGAACCAAACCGGTGGTGTGTTCACATGTATCAATGAGAGGCAGTACTAACATGTGATGGGATCCTACCTATGATTACATGCATGCCAAGTCGTGCCAGGTGTCTCGCAGTCTCAAAACCCATTCCTCTAGTACCCCCCGTCACTATGGCAACCCGTCCATTTTGCTTGGGTAAGGCTGTGTGGAAGAGAGGGGACATTACAGATTGATTCTGGTCTTCATAGAAATAAAATTGATTGAAAGAAGCAGCAGCAGAAACAGAATCTTGATGATCCAGTCAGACATAGACATGACATGATCTATCGATCCATGCATTTTCTACCGCTTATTTCCCTTCTGTTCGAGGGTGGTGCCGGGGGGTCCTAGCAGTTCAGCTAGCTGGGACCCCTATGGGTAATGGTAAATAGCCAATTAACCTAACCTAGCCCTTCTTGCTGTGAGGCAACAGTGCTACCCACTGCACCATCTGTGGCTCATCAGAAAACACAAAGAAATCGTCAAAGCATAATTGTCCTGAAATCTGCTTTTCAGCATTGCCTTTAGCTCATCAATTGTGTTACTCTCAACTTTGGAGCGCTACTGAGCAGGCAGGTCACTTAAATACAAAGAATTCAAGAATGATGCAAGAATGTACAGTAGAATGTTAAAGTTGAGATTTTCTGTGACAGCTGCATGGTATTTAGCAGCTTGAAGAACTTTGTAATCTTGATAGGGGTGATCAACACTATATAAAGCAAAGACTTTAGTTAGACTAGTGACTAGTGACCTGATGAGAACAGCGAATGTAACATTTGATGTTTAGAGGTATAATTTAGAAAGTTTCATAAGAATAGTTTAATTGGAGTCTTCCCACAGTTTATAATACTATAGTAGTTATATAAAATAGTAAGACTAGTAAAGGATAAACCTTTATGCTCATTTTTACTATAAACAAAGATGTTTCAACAAGTAGAGTCTGTCAAATCAAAGTGCATCATCTGCTGGTAATCATCTACCAGCCACAGAGTTTGTGGTTCGACTGATACCATGCCACATGTTTTCATTATGACGACAGAGAGTTCATTAAAATCTACTGGTACACAAAGCAGTGCTGTCTACTAGTATCAGCTGATACCGTATGAGCTAGATGATCTAACATCTGTATTATTCCTCTAGGAAACATAAACATCAGTTCCTCTCTCTTCAAGGGTGGATAATTTCCATGTAAAAGGAAAGAATGTTGGAAATCCCGTGAAAAGTCCAGATTCTTTGTTAGGTTTTAAGCAGTAAATCCAATTCACCATCTAGGGACACAATCAGCTCCTTGTCCTAATGAACTAACAATTTCAGACTCTGACATCACATGCTTTAACCCAGATCAGCTGTTTGATAAATACTTGGGTAGTTTGGGAGCTGCTCACTGATAACAGCTTACAGTAAGTGTCTTCTGAGCCTATGGCTTCTATCAGGAAACACATAAATCACACACGAACATGGAAGTTGCAGTAGGTAAAACCTGACATAGATACACAAAGAGGACCTGATCATTTCAAGAAGACCGTAAAACTGAAAGTAATAAATACACAGAAATCAGGCCACAAATATCAGTGAACATTATAAAAGCAGTTTAATCCCAGTTCCCAATGTACAGAGATGATCTGTTCTTCATTCATATTAACAGACTCACAGACCAAGTTACTCAACTGTGTCACAGGTTATTAGTACAGCTTTCAAAAGTCTGAACGTCATAATCACACAATATTGAGTAAGTCTCAGTTCAGGTCTGAAATCCAAAGGTCAGAGTACAGGTCACTGCTTTCCAGTTGGGGTAAAAATATATAGTTATGTCATATTAATTAATCATTGACTGATCGTTGATGTTCACAGACAGACACTCACAATATGAGACAACTTTAGGCCTCTTATAACAGTTTGTAAAATAGGTTTTATTACAGAGACCAAATTTCCTTTATAACATATTAACATTAATGCTACCCCCATGTGAGTTTCTGCCCAGTGTTTGTTAAAGTTATTTTTTACTTTAAACTATGAAATGTAAAGCAACATTGTTGTTGCTCTTTAAAACAGGCGCCGAACGGACCTGACCGGACTTCTCTCTTAAACACTGTTAGTGTTACTTTGATGTCACAAAACTGTGTCCATAAATGCGTACTGATATTCAGAAATTATTATTATTCCTATGGAGTCCGGGAGTAAACCTGAACACACAGCGCTTTGAAAGATAAGACAGAACGAACGTGAACAGAACGTGAGGGGAAACAAACTGACCTGGTAACGTGAACGACCTGTTGAAGAGCTGATAAATCAGAACTTTAACCCCGCATAGATACAGAGTAAGCAGAGGAACCAGCACCGACTGGACCCACAGCCACATTACTCCTGACTGCCTTCGACTCCCACTGTGCTGCAGCGTAATGAGTCCGACTCCAGCTCTGCTCCGGATAAACAGGTTCCGCCCTCAGCCTCCGCGTAACAAATTCAAACAATGGACGTCTGTTTAACGCTGATCGCCCTGATGAGTTCACCGAGTTATAGTTGTTAAACTTGTGGTTGTACTTCTGGGTTTTGTGTTTTCCAGGAACACCACAACATGTGACCGGAGATTAACAACAAGTCAGAGATAAAGAGGTACACTAGCTGCTGTGTTTGATACAGAAAAAAATTGATAGTTAAAACAGTCAATATGCTCAAACTATCACTGATTGATTTTCACTCTTGTTTGGCAGCAAATTATGTTGGTCATACTCTGATCACCAACTGCAACAGATGATGTCACCCTGTACTGTAGGGGTGTGATCGTTGTTCACAGTGCAGAACATCACAGCCTCAATTTTACTTCAGTTACTATTAAATAAGCTGATTGACAGATGTGAGAGAATCATTTGTAAAAACGGAAATGATGGCTTCTTCACTTTGACATCTCCACTGTTGCTTCTGACAATAACAGGACACAAAGCTACACCCTCATTTTACTTTTGTTCAAACATGTTTTATTTTAGTATCACATTTTATCATTAAAGCACCATAGAAACAAGCATTACCTGGATATTAAAGCTTATGTTAACAAGCTAAAGGTAATTAAACTAAGCCTAGAGAAATGTGTCTATAAATATCAGAAAAGTTGATCAAATCAGTAACAGACAAAAGGTTTGAATGCACAAACGTAGACACACAGTAACATGTTAGTGGAGTAACATGAACCTTAATTACTCAGGCCTGAATTTATAAAATGTGATGAGGTGAGAAGAAGTTTTACTTTAAGTACATTTGGAAAATAATCAACATAATGTATGAACATAATCAGTATGAACCAATATTCAAAAGTATGAACCAGTAGGTATGAATCAGTGCAACAAAATCACCCAAGAAACTGTGCATCTGCATTAACCCATGAAAAAAACTAAACTTTACAGACCAATTTACAGATTTTCCTTCCAGACGTGACAGACAGGGACCACGAGGATGAGGAAGGAGACAGTCTGAGCTTCATCAGTGCAGTCTAAGTCTATCATGATATTTATTGTCACATCCATGATAACTCATTTAACTCCAGGTAATTTATTTTTTCATAAGCGTAATTCTGGTGTTTCTGGTTGTCTATATTGGACGTTGTCCTGTGTTTGTGCTGGACTCACCAGAAATGAGTCTTGGGTCTGGCCTTGAAGGACTCCGTCATGGACAGCTCCTCTGTCTCATGAAAAGAGGTGCTCTGGACAATCTGTGACGTCCTCTCCCGCAGCTTCTGCAGTTTGGGCTTCATCCTGCTGAGCGATGACTTCCTCCTGAGGGGTTTCTCTCTGGGTCCGTCCCCACTGTCCACAGAGTCAGAGTCCCTGAAGCTGCGCAGCCTGAGGGGCTTCAGGTTCGCCTGGAGAACCTTGGAGAACCTCCAGCGCCCTCCTTTCCCCTGGTCTGTTCTGTCTGAGTCGGACTCCTCGTAGGCTCCAATTATGTCCCGTATGTCCACACTCACGCTGTCAGTCAGGTACTGGCAGGCCTTCCTCCCGCCGTAGTCCCTGATCTCCACGTCGGCGCTGTAGGCCCCCACCAGGAGCTTCACCACCTCCATGTGGTTGTGCATGGCGGCCACGTGCAGCGGTGTGTATCCGGTGCTGGAGCGGACGTCCACGCTGATGGGAACGTTGTGACGCTTGGCAAAGTTCATGATCAGAGCGATGAGCTCAGGCTTGCCGTGCTTGGCAGCCCAGTGCAGGCAGGTGAAGCCGGACACAAAGTCCTTCCTGAGGATGAGGCCGGGGTCTTCCGTGAGCAGGGGGGACAAGCTGGCCCACCGCCCGTCCGAGGAACACATCATCCACTCGTGCTCCAGAGGCTCGAGGGTGACAGCGGGCCTGTCCTCGTCCAGGCTCGGCACCGGGGAGGCCGAGTCCGCCTCGCTGGACGGCCGGCTGCCTGAGGGGCGCAGAACCGAGCTGCGCCTCAGCCTCGGAGAGGGGTTCCCCTTCACCTGGATGAAGGGTCTGCGGCCGCTCCTCGGAGAGCTGGTACCTTCACTGTCAGACAGGCTGTCTGCGTCTGACGGTCCCGTGCTACCGGTCTGTGCAGGTTCAGGCAGGTTGAACACAGGTCCCTGTACAGGAAGCGGCGACGCAACAGTCACGGAAATCTGCGGTATGTCGGGCCCGGCCGGCTCCTTCCTGGAGCCTCTCGTCTCTCTCTGAGCTGCGTTTCCCATGTGAGCCGAGCTTCTCTCCACCTGTTCTACCACAGAGACCGATCCATGACCCTGGGCCCTGCACCGATCCTTGGTCAGAGAAACGTCAGCAGCAGAGGGACCCTGCAGGGCTGTCACCTCTCTGTCCTCTCTGTAACCTGAGCCAGACGCTGCTTGTTGCTCACCTGCCCCAGCAGGAGGCGGGGCCACGCCCACCTGTGCGTCACTCACCTGCCCGCTGTGTGAGCCTGAGAGCGCCTTCACGGAACCTCGGAACTTTTTCCTCAAGCAAACATATTTAACTCCACTCTCAGCCTTCACGACAGCAATGCCGTCTACGCACTGTTTGAACCGGTACCGAGCCGCAGCCCTCTGCTCCGGGTCCTCGGGGAAAACGGCGTTAAAATGCTGGATCAGCTCCGTGTTCGTCACTTTGCCTCCTCGCTCCCTGATGAAGCGCAAAACGGCCTCTTCGCTGCACTCGGTGGCCATTGGAAACTAACGGTACCGGTTTAACAAGCAAAACAACTCATGAACTCACGAACCCACCGCAGAGCCTCCAGAGGAGTACCCCCCGTGCAGATCTGCCCTGAATAGACCCACTGTGGCAGTGAGCTCAGCCCGGACTGGAACCGGCTCGTCCGTGACTTTCTACACTATTATTTCTACACCCGAGGCGCCTCCGCCTCAGCCCCACACCACGGAGCGTACCACCCGAATCACAGGAAAACACGCTTTATTTCTGAACGTGACACAGGTCTGAAGTTTTAAAACTTTATTTTACACCCAGATAAATGACGTCGCCGTTCAAAAAGTACAACATCACGCGAATATGGTTTAGTTTGGTGTTTGTAAAGTGGTCGGGTCCGAACCGGCTGACGCTCAGTCATGCTGCTACCTGCTCTAATCGGATTACCTGATGTTGACTCACTTGAGTAATACTTCTCATGCTTAACTGTTTCCTTCCACAAGAACCACAATCCAGTTTTAATGGATCCCTGCTCCACACAGTGTGAACACGTCTGTTATATCAGTTATATCTGTTCTATATATTTAATTTCAGTTTTTAAACAACATCAAACTGAAAGAATTTTGTGTTCATCCCTGAACAAACTGTCAAACTCACACTTTGCATCGATTAGAGATTTTATTAAAACTACAGAGTCACTGGAATCATCACATTTATCAGTGAGGAGGCTGAAACCATCAGACGTCACTGAGCTCTTTGTTTCAGAGACTTCAGAGCTGGGAGGATGTCACCCAAACGACAGACTCCTGAAACACAAACACGTCATCAGCAGCTGAATAAGGGTCAAATCACAACACCAGTTATTACTGTAACACTTTATTTAAGGACATGGTTTAAACAAACATCAACAGTGGTTAATTGGTGTCATTATGGGATGAGTAGCATCTCACCAAACACTTTTTCACATTTCATTTATGTATGAGACTGGTTCTGTTCTTACCCTGAGTCTGTAACAGCTCTGTCGCGAGGCCATGGAAAGCTTTCATGTGTGAGTCACGTGTGTTTCAACCTGTCAATGTCAGAATCTACCAGAACATCTCAGAGCCCAGCAGAGCGTTTAGTGGAGGACACCACACAGTGTTTCCTAACCACTGCGCCAGTGTAGATTATCCAATTTCACTTGATTGGTTTTCCAAGTCAGCGGCGTGTAATGACAGGCAGAACAACTGCATGTTTCCACTAGGGGGCGGTATAACGCTAAATACAAAAATACACAGTAATGCTGCAAGTGAACCTCGGGTAATAACAATAGATAAATATTTGAATAGAAAAAGTAGTCAGTCTGGCCTGGATACTAGTAAACAGTTCCAGGCTTCACACTGAGTAAGTACATTAGGACTACTGTGCTGTACCTTTTGTGACATTTTTGTTTGATGGTTTGTGTTTTTCTTATGTGTGGTGGCTTAAAAGGGTTGGAAAACACTGCTAAAATATGAAGAGCAAACAAACAGCAAAAATATTAGCATCAAAGTAATATTAAAGAATAAAATGTGAATTTAAAAGAGCAAAACATAAAGCAAAAGAACCTCTCAGCACATGCAGTGAATGCACTCAGCTGCAGTGTACTGTACAGTACCTAGGTCCAGAACGTCTCGGACGTTCCTCATGGCTGTAGTCATCTCCCCCAGCCTGGTGTAGACCTCATTCATACGAGGGTAGACGCCGCTGAGGGAAAGGACGTCAAATAGTTTCTGGAAGTGAGAGACCATGGAGCCCAGAGTGAATGGTGTCGGACTCCTCTCAGTCTGGATCAGCACATCACACAACAGAAACCATGTTAATGAGTCAATTCAGTCAATGCAGTCCAGTATGTCAGTACTGAAGTGGTGCTAAACTTCACCTGATCATCACCAGTGCAGGTGTTTTCCAGCAGCGAGTCCACCAGCACCATCATGTCCTCCACCTTCACAGCTTCTGTAGAACTGGCCCCAGAGTCCGGAGGCTGCCAGGGCACCAGTCTGACAGCCAGTTTATCCAAACCACGCTGCAGCTCCTGAACCATCACACAGAACAGGTCAGCAGCTTGCATTTAGAGTGAGTGTAGAGTGCAGAGTGTATTTAACTAATGTTCAATATGTTTAAACATTTTTTTCTGAAATTTATATTCATATATATAGATACATAATGGGAGAAAAGTTTCATAGTGATCTCTTGATGGCCCAGTGGTTAAGACTGTGGCTTTGAGCACTTTTGCTGCAGTGGCAGCGGGATCGAATCCCGTTATAAGTTATTTTTTTGCTAATGCCACAGAATATTTGAGATTGAGGCGAAGCTAAGCAAACAACACTCCGAAGACAGGACGCAGAGGTTCAACATTTCATATTTTATTGCCAAAAGATCGTAGCAATTAGCAGCAGAATTATTCAGCCCTTATTTCCTTTGAGCAAATTCAGTATCTACAACACGAACAGCGATCACACTGCGTCAGATTACGCACTGTAAAAATGTAAGGACTGTTCCGAACGTGTACAGAGGACAAAACATTGAGAAAACATTGTCAAGTCATCGACGAGGACAGCTAACCCGCTTTTCTCTGCTTCAAACATCTGCCGTAACTAAGAGCAACAAGTGCGGCATTCGGAAGTCGGTTACCAGTTAAACTGGAAACGAGTTAAACTCGAACACCTGCTATGGCTTCCCCCTTTTCCTCTCCCTCTCGCTCTGTTCGGTGCTCTGTGTGTCTTATGTTTAGCTTATCCTCTGCCTCCTTTAGTGATGGTAATGGTATCTGTAATAGGTGTACAGTACGCTAGTTGCAGGGTTGGAGGCGAGGTTGTTAGACTTAGAGTCTCGGCTTCGCACCTTAGAAAACAGGCCAGCTAGCCAGGTCCCTTTAGCCGGTGCGGAGCCTCCTAGCTTAGCTGCTACCAGTCCCCCGGCAGGTCCCAGCAACCAGCTGCTAAAACCAAGCAAATCTGTTAAGTAAACAATCGGAGCAAAATAAATAAGATGCAGGGATGTACCTTAGGCTAACACATTTATAACTAAACAACTACTCAAATAATAAACAAATACTCATGCATACATATACATATCATATACATACACATGTGCATTGTTATACATATCCCATACTACTTAATAAAGTCATGACATACAACACCACAATTTCCATATTCACACATTATTGATATTGGTAGTGATAAGTATCAGTAACACTTACAGTTGGATTTGGAAAGTGTAAAGTGTCCCACTACAAGGTTAGTAAGGCTGTAGCTTGATATTATTCACCGAAAGGGTGAGGCAGACGTTGGTGTATGAACAATGCCACTTGTGAAAACCAGGGTGATGTGAGGGGCTCGGCCACTACGCCCATCCAACAAGCAGAGGAAAGAATCCTAGCAGCCCAGGAGCAAACACACCTTCAGTGCCAGGGGGGCAGGTGTTGCGACCCAAGCCGCCCACACAGAGCCCCCCAGGCAGAGCTGCAGCAGCCACAGAGACAGCACCTGAGGTCAGAGTGGGCCACCGGGGGTCAACGCTGTCCGCCCCATGAGAACCAGGGGCAAACACTCCCCCTGGCGGAAGGGTCGGCCTGAAAGAGTAGAGCCTGAGGACCCACGGTCCGTAGGGAGCCCGCCAGGAGATGCCCTCGCGCCCTAAGTGGGGCCCACCCCCAGTCCACCACCCCTACACGAGCGGAGCGGGGCCGACCCCATCGGGCCGACCTCATCCCCTGGCGCTACACCGGCCTGCAGCACAAGGCCAGCAATTGGTGGGGTCAGCAGAAAAGAGACCACCCAGGCAGACGATCATCGTACCCCGGTCGGAAAACCGGACCCCCCACACTCCAACCGCACCACACGCATACAACCTCACACAAACACAGTCGCATACACCCACCCACATGTACAACACACATCATCACATCAACACACACACACCATAAACTCTCTCACAACAAACTAGTCAATCATACGTGAACCAATGCACTCTCAGATACATTCTCGCACCCACACCATTCGCTCGATCACATTCGTGGGGAGGGTAGGTCTCCGGCCTGCTGTCCATGTGGCCCCAGGCAGGGACCGCAGCTCCTCCCGAGCCCCGCCCAACCCCCCCAACCCGGGGGAGGCAGAGGGCAGCAGAAAGGTACCCCAGAACCCTGCAACCCAGCTTGAACGTGAGTGTGTGGAACTAAAGTGCACTGAAGGTGGGAGACACCTCCAGGAGCACAACTGCTGGCTGAAGGTGTGTCCCCCGGATAGTGCCCCCCCTCACCCTAAATGTCTTTTTGCAGTTAAAACTGGGTGGTGATCTCTCCACCAGGGCCAGTGGGCGAGGCCACAACTGGCCTCAGCCCCAGGCCCCAGTGAAAGAGCCCACCCCCGGCCCTAAATGTATGTGTATTTGGCTAAGTATGAGGAACTTTGGGAGACTGCCAATTCTCCGAGGGGTCCAGCAGACAGAGCCATCAATGGGAAGGCTCCGTCCACTGGCCCCCCCGGAAGGAGCCCCCAGATTCCTGGACGAGTGTGTATGACTAATGCAATTAAAACTGCAGAGCATCCCACTTGGAAGGGACGGAACCACTTCCCGGTAGCCCCGGTCCCTCCATCAGCAGGACGCCTCTTGCAAACCTAAGTGGATGAATGTGGAGAAATGTAGTTGTGAAGCAGAGCACCAGGGTCTGCAGAGCCAGGTTCCCGACTGGCTCTGCTACCCATCCCACCGCCTAAACTACTAAAGTGCACTGAAGGTGGGTGACACCTCCAGGAGCACAACCACTGGCTGACGGTGTGTCCCCCAGACAGTGCCGCCCCTCACCCTAAATGTCTTTTTGCAGTTAAAACTGGGTGGTGATCTCTCCACCAGGGCCAGTGGGCGAGGCCACAACTGGCCTCAGCCCCAGGCCCCAGTGAAAGAGCCCACCCCCGGCCCTAAATGTATGTGTATGTGGAACTTTGGGAGATAGCCAATTCTCCGAGGGGTCCAGCAGACAGACTTACCGACTGGCTCTGCTACCCATCCCACCGCCCCCCACAACCCCCAGCCAGGAAGAGACAGCCGAGACCCAGGGACCGCAGTACTACTGCCCAGGCGCCACACACAGCACAGCCAGAGCCATCCTCATCCTTCTTTCACACTTACCCATTCTCTCGCTCAAGTATGCCCATGCTCGCCCCGTGTAGTGCTACACTCAAACCCGCACACATACTCTGCAGTTTTGCATTGAGGGCCAACCTCCGCCCAGGGCCCAATGAAGGTTGTAGCCTGAGTAGTCCGCCGCTACTGACCGCTAGGGCAGGCAGCGCCCCACCCGAGCAGGGGCAGCGCCCCAGGGGAGAGACACCCCTCCGGGCACAGGCAGGCACCCCCTGGACGCAGGTAACCCAGGTCTCCACCCCCAGGTCCGCCCCCCGCACACTGGCAGGGAGGCCCGCCTCCGCTGCCTGGAGACAGGCACACGCCAACCCTCAAAATGGCCCTACTCCGGCACAGGACTGCCGGTCTCAGCAGCCACCACACCCCCGCAGCAGGGGACCCATGCGGCCAGCCCAGAATCCACCAGTCCCGTTGTCCCGGTTCCTTAGGTAGGCAGGCACCCCCAACCACCAGTCACCCCCCCACCACTGTGCCAGACATGACGCAGTACCCGAGCCCCACGCATCCTTACCTGGAAATGGAATCCACCAGAGTATAGTTTTGGTCATTGATTTGATGAAGCAGACAAGGTGTCTAAGGTGGTGTAATCTAACAAGCTGTTCAGGTACTGAGTAATGCTTAATTTTTTTTTTGTTTTCCAGTTCATAAGGATGATTTTCTTTGCGACACAGAGGGCAGAAAGAAGTGTGTGTGATAAGTTTGTCTCTAGATCAAGCCCACTTAGATCTCCTAGAAGACAAAGTGCAGGGGCCGCTGGGATTGGACAGCTTAACTGGGTTGACAGGTGTTCACATACTCTTTGCCAAAATTGCTGCACAGGTGAACATGACCAAAATGCATGTAGGAATCTATCTGCTGTGTTATCTGTACAGTGAGGGCAAATATTTGAGTTTGTGAGACCCATTTGGAACATCCTTTGTCCTGTATAGTGAGTTCTATGAAGAATTTTGTATTGTATTAGTTGTAAATTTGTATTTTTTGTCATTCTGAATAAATTAGAACATATATTATTCCAGAACGTGTAATTAGTGGTGATATTGAGATCAGCTTCCATTTAGAGTTCGGAAGGCTCAGTGTCTGGTCTACATTGGAAATTAAGTTATAGATTTTGGATACTGTCCTTTTCGCTGATATATCAATAAATCGCTCTATTACTGGTGGTGGTTGCATTTGGATTTGAGTATTCTTACTTTTATTAAGTATGCTTTATTAAGCATTAAGTATTGACTTTAGTTGTTGGTATTCTAAGAAATTGGCACTAATGATTTCATAGTGGGACACTAATTCTTCAAAAGAGGTAAACTTGTCTCTTGTAAAAACATGTTTCAGATGTGTTATACCCATTAATTTTAAGAAAATCCCACCAGGCTGTCAGAGATGCTTTTATGCTAATGCTCTGGTAACAACTATGATGTTTGATTTTGGTGCTGATAAAGGGCAGATCTGAACCTTTAATATTTCCACAAAATGTTTGTTCAATGTCTATCCAGGAGGAGTCTGCTGGCATGGGTTTTATCCATCTGTGGACATGGTTCAGTCTATTGGCAAGAAAATAGTGGTGGAAGTTACAGTAGGTAGTTCTAGGCCGCCGCAGCGTTTGAATTTTTTTTGGGAGTTATTAAACTAATTCGTGGTGGCTTGGTTTTCCACAAAAACTGTGAGATGTAGGAGTGTAATGTCTTAAACCATGCCTGGGCTGGCTGAGTTGGAATCATTGAGAATATGTAATTAATTTTTGGCAGGATCATCATTTTTATGGTGGCAATTCTTCCCATAGGTGAAATGGGTAAGGACTGCCATCTTTTGAGGTTGGCTTCTATTTGTTTTAATAATGGATTGTAGTTTAGATCAATAGGCTCTGATAGCCTAGACGACAATTCAATGTCCAAGTATTTAATGTTCCCTGAATGGAGATGTTAGTCACCTTAAGGTTAAGTAGCAGCACTATAGATTTTGTCCAGTTAATAGAGTATTCTGAGTCCTGAGAATTCATCTGAGGCTGGTAGTTGTAGGAAGAGACGTCTGTGGCTCCAGAAGAAACAGTAACACATCGTCAGCATATAAACTTATTTTATGATTTACTGATTTGGTCGATATTCCAGTAATTCCTTCATGCTGTCTTATTGCTGCGGCTAGAGGTTCAATAAATATTGCAAATAGTGATGGGGAAAGTGGGCAGCCCTGTCTTGTCCTATGCCTATGTCTATGCAGAATAAACCTTGGTGAAATCTGGTTGTTTGTTCTGACTGCGGCGTTTGCTGAGCTGTATAATATTTGGATCCAGTCTATGAATGATTGACATGAATGACAATGAGAACAATTTGAGAGCCTCACTCTGAGCCTTTCTCACACAGACTCTAAAACTCAGAAGGCAGTTGTGTTTTGTATTGTTTACCGTCCTTCTGCTCCATAGTCGGAGTTCTTAACTGAATTCTCTGAATTCTTATCTGACCTAGTTCTTAGCACAGATAAAGTCATTGTAGTGGGAGACTTTAACATTCATGTAGATGTTGATAGCAACTGTCTCAGCACTGCTTTTAACTCCTTAATAGACACTATTGGTTTTACACAGCAGGTAAATGAACCCACTCATCGTTTTAACCATACCCTCGATCTTGTCCTGACATATGGGGTTGAAATTGATAATTTAATAGTTCTTCAAAAACCCTCTGTTATCTGACCATTTCTTATTAACTTTTGAATTCAGCACAATTGACCCTACAATAGCTGGAAAGAAATGTTACTATAGCAGATGTTCATCTGACAACGCTGTTGCCAGATTCAAGCAGACGATTCTATCATCTTTTGCCTGAATATCCTGTAGATACACAGAGAACAGTCACCTTAATCCTTATGAACAGGTTGACTGTCTTGTAGATTATGCTGCAGCTTCTCTACATACAATGTTAGACACAGTGGCTCCTCTGAAGAAGAAGAAAGTGAATCAGAGGAGCTCCATGGTATAACTCAGAGATCCGCAGCCTAAAGCACAGGACCAGACAACTAGAAAGACAGTGGCGTTCCAACCAAATAAATGTAAACTGCATTGCATGGAAGGACAAGGACTAATAAAATATAAAAAAGCACTTTGTGCTGCTAGAAAAACAAATTACTCCTCCCTAATTGAGGAAAACAAAAACAACCCCAGGTTTCTTTTCAGCACTGTAGCCAGGCTGACAAAGAGTCATAGCTGTGTTGAGCCTACTATCCCCTTAAATCTCAGCAGCAATGACTTTATGAACTACTTTACTAATAAAATTATCATCATTAGAAAAAACATTCAGCAGCGACTTCTTCCAAATGACAGAAAGCACTGTCTAGATCCATCAACTTTAAATATACCAAATCCTCTGTCTTACCTAGACAGCTTCTTCTCCATAACTCATATGGAGTTAACCTCAATAATCAACTCTTCCAAGTCGTCCACTTGTTTTTTAGATCCAATCCCAACCAGATTACTCAAAGAAGTTCTACCTTTAATCAGCTTGTCCATATTAAATCAAATCAACCAATCTTTACAACTAGGCTATGTACCACAGGCTTTGAAGGTGGCTGTGGTCAAACCTCTATTGAAAAAGACCAACCCTGAACCCTGGACAACTAGCCAACTATAGGCCCATTTCAAATTTACCCTTTATTTCCAAGATTCTGGAAAAAATCGTGGCTTAACAATTATCTGACCACCTGAGTGGGAATAACCTGTACGAAGATTTTCAGTCAGGATTTAGAAAACATCATAGCACAGAAACAGCTCTGGTTAGAGTCACTAATGATCTTCTATTAGCGTCGGACAATGGTCCAGTTTCTCTCCTTGTCCTGTTAGATCTTAGTACTGCATTTGATACAATTGATCATAACATTCTATTACAGACACTAGAACATAGAATCGGGATTAAAGGAACAGCACTGGAATGGTTTAAATCCTATTTGTTGAACAGATTCCAGTTTGTTCATGTTAATGAGGAATTCTCCACATGCACAAGGATTAGCTATGGAGTACCACAGGGTTCTGTGCTTGGTCCAATTCTGTTCAGCCTATACATGTCTCCTCTAGGTGAGATTATTAGAAAGCATTCTATTAATTTTCATTTTTACTCAGATGATACTCAGCTATATATGTCATTGGAACCAAATGAAACAGATCAACTAGTCAAAATTCAGGGTTGTCTAAAAGACATCAAATCCTGGATGTCCCAAAACTTCCTTCAACTAAACTCAGATAAAACCGAGATCCTTATTGTTGGGCCTAAAAATCTGAGAGAGACACTATTGAGTCAGATAGCCACCCTGGATGGCATAACATTAGCTTCAGATTCCACTGTGAAGAACCTTGGTGTCATCTTTGACCAGGATTTCTCTTTTACATCATACATTAAACAAATCTCCAGAACCGCCTACTTCCATCTTATACAGTATAGCTAAAATCAGAAGCATCCTCTCAGAGCGATGCAGAGAAACTGATCCATGCATTTGTTACCTCTAGGCTGGACTACTGTAACTCCTTACTCATAGGATGTCCTAACAGCTCCTTAAAAAGCCTACAGCTTATTCAAAATGCTGCAGCCAGAGTCCTGACAGGACTTAGAGAGATCACATTTCTCCTCCATTAGCTTCTCTGCACTGGCTGCCTGTAAAATGTAGGATAGAATTTAAAATTCTCCTACTCACCTACAAAGTACTCAATGTTAAAGCTAATTCTTATCTTAAAGACCTCATGGTTCCTTATGCTCCCAGAAGAACACTTCGTTCTCAGAGCGCTGGGCTACTTGTGGTTCCTAGAGTTTTTAAATGTAGAACGGGAGGTAGAGCTTTTAGCTACCAAGCTCCTCTCCTCTGGAACCAGCTCCCTCTTCAGGTTCGAGAAGCTGACACACTCTCCACCTTTAAGATTAGGCTTAAAACCTTCCTTTTTGATAAAGCATATAGTTTGAGATGGTTCAGGTCACTGGCAATGATTGTTAGTCACAGGAAACATCTCTTAGTAAGCTGCAATAGACATAGACTGCTAGGGGACTTAATTTATACACTGAGATCCTCTGTTTCCTTCTACCTCCTCTGTCCAATAACCTCCCATCATTGTCCCATGTTTAACTAACCTTGTCTCTTTCTCTCCAGTAGTTGTGCTTCTCTTCCGCTCTCTCTCTCTCTCTCTCTCTCTCTGTCCTCACCTACAGGTATCATTGGACTCAAAGTTTGGTGTCTGTGATGGGCAGCCTCGGATCCAACCATCCTGCCTGTGTCCAGTCACTGGTCCAACCATCCTGCCTGTACTCTGTTCTCCCTCTCTATCCTCTCACCCCAGCCGGTCGAGGCAGATGGCCGCCCACATCCAGCCTGGTTCTGCTGGAGGTTTCTTCCTCGTTAGAGAAGGAGTTTTTCCACTCCACTGTTGCTGTCAAATTAAATGCTTACTGTATGTGGGATTTGTTGGGTTTAGTTGTGTGAGGTCTTAAACCTTACTTTGTAAAGTGCCTTGAGATAACTTTGTTGTGATTTGGCGCTATATAAATAAAATTGAATTGAATTTCGGGTGATGCAAGATGTGTGTCATTGGTAATGTCGCATTTACTTCAATTTAATTGATATATGTAATTTGCAAAGTGACTGGCGGTTGCTAATGCTTATGCTAAATGGCCTGTGAAGCTTCAATATTCACAACACGACTTACCTGGAAAACTCTCGTTCATAGAAAACACTACTTTAGCTTACATTATACAAATAAATAAAAGTTTGAGAGCATAGCTGAAATAATATAAATACATTTTACATTTACACATTTCACTGTTTTTGTCTTACTTGTGCTGCTGCTCTGACAATTTCATTTAAAAAATGTGCATTAATATTTAGAGCAATCACTGCATGACCTACCTGGGAACAAAAAGCATTGGCTCAAATTATATATTGACCTGACGTATTTTAACTGCTTTTAATTGTGTTTTTTGTCTCTGTATCTGAAGTTGTTACAGGTATCTAGTCTACAGAGGCTAGTGAGCTGGTGCTGTGAATTCCTGGGGTGAAGAATCTGAGTTGCCATCTCTTCATGCTTGGGTTGTAGATGAAGGCAGAGTTTCCTGATGGATAAAACACTAAAACACTCATTGTATGATGGATGTAGACCACCTGTGGAATACCGCCTTTACCATTTGAGTAAAAATGTGTTTTTTGTGAGTGCACCACTACTCCAAAGCTAGAACAAACTGTTACCTTCACACTCCAATGTGCAATGAATAGGTTACTGAGGTAATTAAAAAGTCTGGGGGTTTGAGGACAGAAGCTTTTGCAGGGCCTTGCATATTAAATGCTTGAGGGAAGTAGGGTAAACAGTCTATGTCCTGGGTAGGGGGTACACTTGGTTATGTTGGAGATTTGTTTCTGCAGCAGGACAGGTATACACTGGGAAAAAAATCTGTTGGATTAACTTAATTCAATAATGGACATTGGTTGCACATAAAATTTTTGTTTTGACAGAAAATGTCTGAATTTAAATTAGTTAAAGTTAAATTAACATCAACTGTGTTCAATCAAAACAATTGCTTTGTGCCGATAATGTACGCTAATGATGCTAATGTACTGAAACATGTTTTTGTAATGTAAATTGAACATGATGTTACTTCAGCACAATTTAGTCACTTTATTCCAACATAATCCAATTCATTTTATACCATTATGTAATTCCTTTAGTTCAACATGATATTTTTAATTATCAAGTGTGCATTCATAATATACTGAATTTTTAACATGAATCTTATGACATGTACAGTTTTAACAATGCATTTTATTTTTATCTACATTTTTAATGCATAATGTCACATGACCACATACTGTAGAACAGATACCAAGGGCACCTTAAAAGGCACCAATACAAAGATTTATCAAATGCAAATACCTGCAATGTAATTTTAACTGTACAAAAGCAAATTTATGATTATTTCAAAATTTTAAATTAAACAGTTATTACTTCTGTAAAACTTCACATATCTTACATAGGTTTTAAAAGAACTACAGTATTCAGGGATCAAGAAATGCAGAACTAGAGGTTATCCAACCTACTCAAAATGTTCTTGGTCTCAAAGCTACAGTGCTCCAGGAACATGAATGCTGACTCTCCCATTAGTGAAGTTTAGTTTCCAAGCTTTGAACGTTCTTTGACAGTTTCACTTCATCTAACTCCACTTTGAATAGCTTCAAAAAGGTGTAGTGAAGTTTTGTTAGGTACTTCACGTTTAAAAGGCATAAAAAAAAGTCCAAACAGCAAGGCAGATGTGAGGGCCGCGTTGTCCAGACCTTTACAGCAAGTATCACCACACCCAAGGATTACGCCAATATCCGATCAGTCACTGGTAGGAGTCTCTTTGGCAACATCTCCACTGTTGTTCTCTTAATGGCTCTTGGTGTTGGCCTCAGTCATGTCCTAGTTAGATGAAGATCAGGTTACATTACAAATTACTTTCTAAAATGAAGGTTTGTACATTATAATTAAAAATGCTATTGTTTAGACTCACCATGTACTCCTGTAGTAGACCATTAAGATCTTCGTTGAGGTATATGCAGAGTCCTTTCAAGACACACTTTCTGGAGGCATCGATGTCATTCTCCAAGATTAAAAACAAATAAATATATAGCATTTTAGTTATATTGTCAGTAGCAAGGATGAAAACAGCTGCGAGGTTGTGATCTTATCTCTCACTATATATCACATATAAAATGCAAAATGCAAGACTTTATGCAGTTCCAGGACTATGTTCACTAAATATACAAAACCCTTGTGCGCATTTTATATTCTAAAAGTATATGAGCAGCTTTTATACACACATGGAAAACAATTATTATTACCACAATAGTCATGCTTTAATATTTGGAACCTACTTAGTAAAACTAAAGGGCAGGCCTTCCAACGCCACATTCTGCATCACCATTCACTACAAGAGAAATGGAAACATATCAGTTCATGTGTAACGGGAAATGTAATTAACATGGTTTCATAAATCTAAAAAAAATACATAAGTGAATACCTCAAAATTTTCCACAAAACCTGTGCCAAATTGATGTGCGGACAGGCTATGAGAGAAGCCAAAAGAAGTGTTTACAAGACTGGAAAGTACTAGTGTTTTGGATTAACACAGTGTCAATGTCAGGACTATAAATAATATGCTCACCACAAAAACTGAGTCCATGACATGAAGAAGCTTGTTTGTCAATCTGCAATAACAAAACCAGAGTAAAAATAACAGATTATTTTAGGTAAGCAAAATGCAGATGGAACCATCAACATTCATACAAACGTTATGCAGAACGAACAGAAACTAATGAGTCTGATGAGGAATTATAATAGAAATATACACAAGTATTCAAAGAATAAGAGTACTTGCATGAAGTTTCTCACCACAGAACAAGTCTTCGCTGAGGCAATATGGCGTCAAATGTGGTTCTGCAGCAGAAGCAGTAGAGATGTTTGAGTAGCACAGACTTTACGGCTTAGTTTCACAGAAAAATGGCCGTAGCCCTTTTAGCTCGTCACACGCTCACTCAAAGAACACGTCCTCACCAGCGGTGACTATAAAGCCCAAGCCCGATAAAGTAAACCCCTGTCTGAAACTAGCTCCGTACTGGTACCGCTCCTTGATAAAGTAAAACCCTGTCTGTAACTGACCGCAGCTACGTACTGGTACCGCTCCTTGATTAAAAAAAAAAAAAAGCAGAAAACCTTGCTAGTCTTGCTAGCATGCGCACCTGCGCCAAGATGAACCAAATGCGTTTATGTATTTTCTCTGCACATGGCTTAGAGTCTACAGTCTATTACGTTTTTCTTTGGAACACAAAACATTTGATTAAAATTCACACAAAATACTCATTTAAATCCTACAGATACATTGCTTCCTTTTTTCAGTGTAATTGTAAACAGATGACCAGGGAGATGTGGTGATTCTTGTTCTCATCACTATTTGGAAGACTGAGTGGAAGCAGTCCTCTACCAGATGGAAGCTGTGGCTGTCCTCACCATCACCTCATCAAAACAAAAGGTACTGCAATCAGAATTGTAGATTAGTGAAATGTTTATTATTATGTAGGTCAAAACCTTCTCTAATGTAACAAAACATAATAAAAAAATTAAACCACACAAGGACAGGCCTGTCTGTGCTAAAACAACAGATAAACATAGTTGTAACAAGTAAAAATATAAAACCTACCAATTCAAATCTTCTATTGTCTAGGAAATTATCTTACTGTTGGTAAATGTACATACCTTCACTCCTGAGCTGGGCAGCAGATGTCCGTGTACCAACAGTCTGCATTAATTTCTCTGTTTGACAGCCTCCTTGCATGTGGGTAACTGGGATGTGTCCCCCTACAGTATAGAAAAGACTGTTACATTTACTGTAAATTGTATTGGTCCTACAAATATAATGGCTATGGTACAAGCTATAGGTAACTGACCAGATAAGCAGCAGCTATTGTAGAGATGTGACTAATTAGCAACTAAGCTTGCAACACAACACAGTAATCATTCCAACTAATCATGTTAGAATTTGATAGAACAATGACATAAACCCAAATCACAAGTTGATTTAGGCTGTGACACAGGACGGGGTAATAACAAACATAACCGCGTTCATCTTCAGTTTCTTATTGTAGCGATTGACCAGCCGTAGCTCTGAAGTGCAAAGGCCTAAAGGCATGCTAACGGCTAACGCAACACAAACAGGAGCGGCAGCACGTCAACAGGACAAAAGCTCGATCCACCGTTTCCTGCCTGTCGCCGATCGAAGGCCCATCGCTATTAGCTGTTTCCCACACAGGTGTGTGATTGCACCTACTCAGAGTAGCACATTTGAAAGGGACAAAGGCTCGGTTGACTCACTGTAGCCGTTAGCGACGCTAGCGATTAGCTTGTCTCACAAGTGGGTTACTACATTTTAAACAGACCCAACTAACATATTAAGACATCACAAGTATCAAGCACAAACTTACTACAGCGAGCTAGATCCACCGCTTCCTGTCTGTCGCCGCTGGAAGGGCGATAACGATCAGCTGTTCCCCGCAGGTGTATGAGATTACAGAAAAAGGACAAAAGCTAGACCCACCGCTCCCTGCCTGTAGCCGCTGAATGCCAATAGCCATTAGCTTGTCTCACATGTGGGTTACTACATTTTAAACAGACCAACCAACATATTAAATATCAAGCACGTACTTACTACAGTGAGCTAGACCCACTGCTCCCTGCCTGTAGCTGCTCGAAGACTGAGAGCTATCAGCTGATCCCCCAGGTGTATGCAATTACAATAAAAGGACAATAGCTAGACCCACCACTATCTGCCTGTAGCCGCTCGATGCCGATGCGATAATCATTAGCTTTTCTCCACACAGGTGTGTGGCTGCAGGAGCCCACATGAGCACATTTGAAGGGTATAAAGGCTCGGTCGACTGGCTGTAGCCTTTAGCATAGCTAGCTAGTAACTTGCCTCACACATAGGTTACTACATTTTAAACGGACAAACTAACATTTTAAAACATTATAAGTATCAAGCATGTACTTACTTCAGTGAGTGAATGACGGACTGTAGGAACAGATCCTTTTTTTACAACATGAGCCGTGAAACAAATCCAGCATTGTACGCACCCTCGTTTGAAATGCACATACGTATAAATGCTGAGGCAGTGTTTCTGGCACCGGTCAGTTAAAAGTAAAAGTGACCCACAAAGTCCTCACTTGTTGATCCCTTGGTAAAGTGAATAGACTTTGGTGTTGGTTAAAACACCCAAGAACCGAACTATTTCTATGGGAGGACTTGGGCGCTGCCGTGCTCGTCTGTTCATGGTGAGTGAGAGGGGGGAAATGGCGGAAGTCCAGTTTTGGTTCGGGATCATTGTGGGGGTGGTGGTTCAGGATTTGCAGGGAGGACTTCCTACCAGTGTGACGAAACCTGGGGAACGGCCTCAGAGTAGTAGAAATCTCTCTCCATTGGATGAGAAAATTTACGTTTTCAAAATGTGAAAAAAGGAGGAAATGGAAATTTCTACCGTGCTCAGTGTGTGTATAAAAGTGGATTTTGCATGATATGACCGCTTTAAAGGTCAAAGGTCACTGTGATCCACAATAAAACTAGTCATTGAGCGCCTGGACAGATGTGCAGCTAAAACACATCCTGACTATCATGTGGTTTAATTCTCGTCTTGTTAAGATGCTGCAGCACAATTAAACCAAAGCAAAACAAGCTAGATTTGTCAGTTTGACTTTTAACCTCATCAGCTGTTTTTGGTCAAAAGGAAACAAAGGAAGTGGAGAAAAGGAAGCAACTGTTTATTTCCACGGTCTGTGAAGGTGATACCCAACAAGCCTCTGGCCTTTCCTTGTACGTGGGCAGTGATTACGTCTGACAGGGTTGTGACACGTCAACCAGGTTATTCCTCCTCTGTGTCTCCTGCTACGACTCAAAGACTCTGAACCAGGTATGGGGTGCCAAATGTAAAAGTAGCACCTATAACTAGTTTTCTCACATTTAACTAAATGACACAACATGTTTTCTCACATGTAGTTAAATGTGCAAAAGTCTAAATGTAAATGTTAAATATAAATGTAAATGTTAAATCTAAATGTTAAATGTTAAATCTAAATGTTAAATGTAAATGTTAAATGTTAAATCTAAATGTTAAATGTTAAATCTAAATGTTAAATGTAAATGTTGCCCATTCATGATTATTCAGTTTTACACTCGGCCAACATTTAACATTTACATTTAACATTTACATTTAACATTTACATTTAACATTTAACATTTAACATTTAGACTTTTGCACATTCAACTAAATGTGAGAAACATGTTGTGTCATTTAGTTAAATGTAAGAAAAATAGTTATAGGTGCTACTTTTACATTTGGCACCCCATACACAGGACTTTAATCAGCTCTGCTTGTTTGTGTCACAGCGCAGTTCAGACGTTTTCCCTCAGACGCTGCTTTTAGTGACCTACACTCAGTAAAACCTGTTTTGAACTCAGTCTTGTTCAATATGACTTTGAAAGGAGCAACTTTCACTGTAGATGAGCTTCATATCAACCTTGACACGTTGACACATGCGTGTGTGTGTGTCTGTGTGTGTGTGTGTGTGTGCGTGGTGAAATATTCTTTTCTTCAGTGATCTTGATCGTGTTTCCTGTTCTCGACTGTTCCTCTTGTTTTCTGTGTCTCACGGTGACTTTAAGCTGAGATGTCGTCTGATAAATATTCTGTCCTGTGGTTTTATTATCTGCTTTGACCCAAACAATCGTGTGAACTTTAAAAACAAAGCTACATGACAAGCTGAACTTCATATGCACAGAACCCGCAGAACATTCAGTATGAACAGGTTTGTGTTTAGTCGACTCCGTCTGTCTCATCTCTGGTAACAACCAATGCCATGAGAGAAACTTGATCAATGTGTTTGTTTTTCCCATAAAATCTACGAATAAACGTTAATTAAACCTATACTTTTTGTCTGCTCTCTCATTTAAAGTGTAACTGAGGCTACATACGAGTTGGCACGTGACCAGTGGCCAGGTCACCTCAACCACATCACTTACATGTGGACCTTTAAAGTTGATAACATCACTCATACCAAGCATCATGTTGATCCAACACCCAATGAGACGGTTCTCAGTGTAGCTGTATTTCATTTACTGCCTCATAGACGTCAATTCATTTAATGCAGATCTCCTGAAAAAAGCACAAACCAATCATCTTCTCTACGGAATGGTTCCAGTTTAACCTGAGGGAATGGGGTCCAGACACCATGGTGGGTCCGGGTGGTGGTGAGGGTGGTTCCTTGGCTTCCTGGGGTGATAATGTGTCCAGCTCCGTCTGTGGAAGCTCCATAGCTTCTTCACTACCTGGATGCAGTAAATCAGTAAATCCACCCACAGCACCTCAGTGACCCCGGAAGCCTCATCCAAATAGAGCCTTCAGGAACCTGAAAGCTCTGCAGGACATGATCCACTCGGTTCCAAGCCTGCTCTGCATGTTGCTTCTCTCTCAGCTAAGCAGCAGGTGATCAGAACTGACTCAGGAACGTTTGAGTGCAGAGTGAGTCAAGGAGACACGAGCTGCAGGAAACAAGCACTGAAGTCCATCTTCCTCCTGAGCAGAACGGAAAAACAGGATGCATGTTACACAGCAGCTGCTGATTATTTGCAGTTGACTCATGGGACTCTAGAGCCACTGTCGTGATGGTTTTCCAACTAACACTGATCACCTAGCTCAGGTGCGTTTAGCCAGTCAGCAGCTAGCCATCACACCTGATGATGGTAATCAGCAGAGAGAGCTGGGAACCCAGCAGGACACAGGCCTGGAGGACCAGGGTTGACTCCCCTGGTTTAGATGAATATGGAACATTAGGCTCAGAGCAGACTTGGTGCATTAAACGTCTTGATTCTCTGTTAAAAACAGGACGTGCAGCTTCAGATGTTTCCTCCCCTTCAGTTTACTGTATCATCATGTGTTGCTGTCGTGGCTCTTTGCCAATGACTGTGTGACCATCAGTGATTAATGATTCTTCACCAGCCTAAAAGAAACAGAACTGAACTCAACCTATGAGCCAAACAGAGTCGTTGCCAGCAGCAACAACTGACTTTCAACGTTAAAATATGGTTTAAATAATGTCAGCTGTCAATGTGACGTTGATGTAAGTTCGAAACAACATTTTTTTAGCCTTGTAAAAAGGCTAAAAAACGTTTAATTCATTAAAAAAATCAATTAATTCAGTAAAAATTTATGTTAAAATACCAGATTGTCTTCAACATATATTATTAGCCAGACTTTATTTAGATGTAAATAATTATTTATTTTGGCATCGGACTCAAAGGAACAGCAATGGGATGATTTAAATCCTATTTGTTAAACAGATTTCAATTTGTTCATGTTATCTTATGTTTGTCATGAGAAATTCTTCACGTGCACAAGGATTAGCGATGGGGTAGCACAGGGTTCTGTGCTTGGTCCAATTCTGTTTAGCCTACACATGTCTCCTCTAGGTGAGATTATTAGGAAGAATTCTATTAATTTTCATTGTTGTGCAAATGATACTCAGCTATATTTGTCTTTTGAACCAAATAAAACACATTAACTAGTCATAATTCAAAGTTTTCTAAAAGATATCAAATCCTGGATGTCCCAAAACTTCCTTCAGTTAAATTCAGATAAAACTTAAATTCTTATCGCTGGGTCTAAAAATCAAATTCAATTAAACAGCTCCAAGTCCAATGATACCTAAGATGAGTGTCTTAAAGGAGACATATCATACTTTTCATTCTAAAAAATATTACTTTAATGTCTCAGTAAGGTCTCTGTAAATTTTCATCCCATAAACCCCTTTAGATCGTCCACACAGCCCCTGTCAATCTGTGGTTTTTACTCCCCATTAGCAAACGCTGTTTTCTGGGCGTGTTGCAAGCGAAGCTGCTCACCACACCTCTGTGTGGAAGCGCATACCTTTTTTGTTGTTGTTTTTTTTTTTTTTTTTAAATTGGCTTTAGGAATACGAGCCAACGCACAGTTATGATACAATAGGTAGCAGTAGTGCGACATTTCCACCGCAATCCTCCACAGAAGAAGACCCACTACAGGACTGCATGACGTTAGCCAGCTGGTTCGTAGCGTAGTAGAACCGTACGTCTACGATCCCGAATCTGACCCTGAAGCTGAAGAGGAGGCTGTTGAAGTCGCCACATTTCGGCTGATGCAAGATGTGTCCCATTGGTAATGTCGCATTTACTTTAATTGATTTATGTAATTTGCAAAGCGACTAGCGGTTGCTAATGCGTATGCTAAATGGCCTGTGCAGCTTGAATATTCACAACACGACTTACCTGGAAAACTCCCGCTAATAGAAAACACTACTTTAGCTTACATTATACAAATAAATAAAAGTTAGAGAGCATAGCTGAAATAATATAAATACATTTTACATTTACACATTTCACTGTTTTGTCTTACTTCTGCTGCTCCTCTGACAATTTTATTTAAAAAATGTGCATTAATATTTAGAGCAATCTGTCAGACTAGGGCAGGCGGCGGACCCACAAGCACAGCACCGAGGCGCGATGATAGTTAAACACAGGTTTATTTTGCAAGGCAGGGTCAGACGGTCCAGGTCATACACAAAAGGCTCAACAATGAAGCACAGAGAGGGAGCAGGCAATCTCGAGTCCAGTACGCAGGCAAGGTTCGATACACGGAAGATCTCGGTGACGGTACAGACAAGGGATAAGCAAACTCACGGTCAGTTGGTTAGTCCAGGTTCAGGCAGGAAACGACGGTCAGGGAAATCAGGATCAAAAACACTAGGGAACTAGACATGGAATACTGGAACGAAGTGTGGAACTAAGAAACTCAGGAAACTCGACAATCTGGCGGAGAACTAAGGACACAGGTGGTGGCTAAATACACAGGGTGATTACATAATTACTGACAGGTGTGGATACTGAGAACCGGTAAGTGGACAGCTGACTGGAACAGGAAGTTAACAAAATAAAACAGAACATGGCGTGACAACAGGACATGGCGTGAAACATGACAGTACCCCCCCCCCCTATGGCGCCTTCCACGGCGCCCACGGAAGTCCCCCCCCCCCCCAAACCAGGGCGGGCGGAGGGTGGTCTCAGGAGGAGGGACCGAATCCCCCCCCGACAAGGCAGACAAGCAGGGTGGGTGGAGGGAGGACTGGAGGAGGGTCAAAACGAGAGTCCACACAACCGAAATGGAAAGTCCATGACCGGGAAAAACACAAAGTCCAGGGATTCCTTCACGGAGGGTGAAGACGTCGCGAGATCCTGCTCAGCCGCGGCTGAGGCAGGGTGGCACTCTTAGTGCCCTTGAGCTGGGCCAACGTCCCCAGGGACCACCCCGAATGGCGATGTCCTCCAGGCGGACGCTGACCCGAGGGGCTGAGGAGTCGAGGTGGACGTCACCGCAGGAGGCAGCGCCATCCTCACAGCCGGATGCGCCGCGGGCGAGGCCACCAGTCCAGCAGCCGAGACAGAGACAAGGCAGGAACCAGAGACGAAGACAGATGTGGAGACGCGGCCGGGGCCGGGCCGCCAGGAACCGATGCAGGTCAGCCGGAGCCGGGCCGCCAGGAACCGATGCAGGTCAGCCGGAGCCGGGCCGCCAGGAACCGATGCAGGTGCAGCCGGAGCCGGGCCGCCAGGAACCGATGCAGGTGCGGCCGGAGCCGAGCCGCCAGGAACCGATGCAGGAGCGACCTTCTCTTGGATGTCGGCGGGAACCACGACAGGTGCGACCTTCTCCTGGATGTCGGCGGGAGCTGCAGCAGGAACTGCAGCAGGCGCGACCTCCTCCTGGAGGTCCGCGGGAGCTGCAGCAGGAACTGCAGCCGGTGCCGCCTCCTCCTGGAGGCCGGCGGGAGCTGCGGCTCCGAGGGCGACAGGGACACAAACGGCATCTTTGCGGGAGCCGACAGGAACGGGAGCGGGAACGGCCGCTACAGGGCCGACAGGAACGGGCACGACCGCTACCGGGCCGACAGGAACGGGAACGACCGCTACAGGGCCGACAGGAACGGGAACGACCGCTACAGGGCCGACAGGAACGGGAGCGGCCGCTACAGGGCCGACAGGAACGGGAGCGGGAACGTCCGCTACAGGGCCGACAGGAACGGGAACTGGAACGACTGCTACAGGGCCGACAGGAACGGGAACTGGAACGACCGCTACCGGGCCGACAGGAACGGGAACGACCGCTACAGGGCCGACAGGAACGGGAACTGGAACGACCGCTACTTGGTCGACAAGAACGGGAACTGGAACGGCCTCTACTTGGCCGACGGGAACTGGAACGGCCTCTACTTGGCCGACGGGAACAGGAACTGGAACGGCCTCTACTTGGCCGACAGGAAGAGGAACAGGGACAGGAACGGCCGCAACATGGCCGACAGGAACAGGACCAGGGACTGGAACGGCCGCAACATGGCCGACAGGAACGGCCTCAACATGGCCGACAGGAACGGCCTCAACAGGGCCGACAAGAACAGGAACGGCCTCAACATGGCCGACAAGAACAGGAACGGCCTCAACATGGCCGACAAGAACAGGAACGGCCGCAACATGGCCGACAGGAACAGGAACGGCGTCCTTACTGGAGCCGACAGGGACAGGAACGGCGTCCTTAGAAAGAGAAAAACATATAATTTCAATACTATGATTTCCTAAATAAAAGTGTTTTCCCTTCAGAAACAGAGTTCAGTGAAATACATAATAGTTAAAGCCAACTTTATTGTAAACCAAAAAAATGCACCACTACTCCAAAGCTAGAACAAACTGTTACCTTCACACTCCAATGTGCAATGTATAGGTTACTGAGTTAATTAAGAAGTCTGGGGGGTTGAGGACAGAAGCTTTTGCAGGGCCTTGCAGCCGAAATGCATGAAAGTAGGGTAAACAGGGAGATGTGGTGATCCTTGTTCTCATCACTATTTGGAAGACTGAGCGGAAGCAGTCCTCTACCAGATGGAAGCTGTGGCTGTCCTCACCATCACCTCATCAAACCAAAAGGTACTGCAATCAGAATTGTAGATTAGTGAAATGTTCATTATTATGTAGGTCAAAACCTTCTCTAATGTAACAAAACATAATAAAAAATTAAATCACACAAGAGGACAGGCCTGTCTGTGCTAAAACAACAGATAAACATAGTTGTAACAAGTAAAAATATAAAACCTGCCAATTCAAATCTTCTATTGCCTATCTTACTGTTGGTACATACAAACTTACATACCTTCACTCCTGAGCTGGGCAGCAGATGTCTGTGTACCAACAGTCTGCAGTGATTTCTCTGACAGCCTCCTTGCATGTGGGTAACTGGGATGTGCCCCCCTACAGTATAGAAAAGACTGTTACATTTACTGTAAATTGTATTGGTCCTACAAATATAATGGCTATGGTACAAGCTATAGGTAACTGACCGGATAAGCAGCAGGTATTGTAGAGATGTGACTAATTAGCAACTAAGCTTGGAACACAACACAGTAATCATTCCAACTAATCATGTTAGAATTTGATAGAACAATGGCAGAACCCCAAATCACAAGTTGATTTAGGCTGTGACACAGGACGGGGTAATAACAAACATAACCACGTTCATCTGCAGTTTCTTTTTGTAGCGATCGACCAGCTGTAGCTCTGAAGTGCAAAGGCCTGAAGGCATGCTAACGGCTAACGCAACACAAACAGGAGCGGCAGCACGTCAACAGGACAAAAGCTTGATCCACCGCCTCCTGCCTATCGCCGATCGAAGGCCCATCGCTATTAGCTGTTTCCCACACAGGTGTGTGATTGCACCTACTCAGAGTAGCACATTTGAAAGGGACAAAGGCTCGGTTGACTCACTGTAGTCGTTAGCGACTCTAGCGATTAGCTTGTCTCACATGTGGGTTACTACATTTTAAACAGACCCAACTAACATATTAAGACATCACAAGTATCAAGCACAAACTTACTACAGCGAGCTAGATCCACCGCTTCCTGTCTGTCGCCGCTGGAAGGGCGATAACGATCAGCTGTTCCCCGCAGGTGAATGCGATTACAGAAAAATGACAAAAGCTAGACCCACCGCTCCCTGCCTGAATGCCGATAGCCATTAGCTTGTCTCACATGTGGGTTACTACATTTTAAACAGACCAACCAACATATTAAGTATCAAGCACTTACTACAGCGAGCTAGACCCACCGCTCCCTGCCTGTAGCTGCTCGATGCCGTTGCGATAGTCATTAGCTTTTCTCCACACAAGTGTGTGGCTGCAGGAGCCCACATGAGCACATTTGAAGGGGATAAAGGCTCGGTCGACTGGCTGTAGCCATTAGCATAGCTAGCTACTAACTTGCCTCACACATAGGTTACTACATTATAAACACACAAACTAACATTTTAAAACATTTTAAGTATCAAGCATGTACTTACTTCAGTGAGTGGATGACGGACTGTAGGAATAGATCCTTTTTTTCCAACAGTAGCCATGAAACAAATCCAGCATTGTACGCACCCTTGTTTGAAATGCACATACGTATAAATGCTGAGGCAGTGGTTCTGGCACCGGTCCGTTAAAAATAAAAGTGACCAACACAGTCCTCACTTGTTGATCCCTTGGTAAAGTGAATAGACTTTGGTGTTGGTTAAAACACCCAAGAACCGAACTATTTCTATGGGAGGACTTGGGCGCTGCCGTGCTCGTCTGTTCACGGTCAGTGAGAGGGGGGAAATGGCGGAAGTTCGGGATCATTGTGGGGGTGGTGGTTCAGGATTTGCAGGGAGGACTTCCTACCAGTGTGACGAAACCTGGGGAACGGCCTCAGAACAGTAGATATCTCTCTCCATTGGATGAGAAAATTTACGTTTTCAAAATGTGAAAAAAGCAGGAAATGCATTTCTACCGTGCTCAGTGTGTGTATATGTGACCCATAGAGTCATAGGAACAAAATGTCTAAAAAGTGAATTTTGCATGATATGAGCCCTTTAAATGTAAAGTAGTTTATAACTGAACTTAAAGTTATTTAAGTCTAAGTAAGTAGAAAATTACAGCAGTTTTGAATACAATGCCCTTTAGTCAAACATTCAGTCAACATCCACATGGATATTTTATTTGTTCTAATTATACTATGTATTACTGTATTGTAATGATTAGCACTAAATTTACTGACATTTTTTTTTAAACCAGCCAGGAATAAATGACAACTGACAATGACCAAAAGCTTCCTCAGTCTGAGGGAAGTACCATATTATCCTCCAGTTTGGCTTCACTTCACACTTGCAAAGAACTGGCTCGTTACGTGCACAAAAGACACAAAAGTGAGTAGGTGTGATGAACCCTCCCCCAAGAAGCACACCAGACTGAAAGAGTTGACATGACTCAACTTCCACACAACTTCACCTGAGCCATGAAAACCAGATATATTTGTAAACTGCTTAAAAAGAAAATTCTTCATTGATCCATAACTTTAAAGGTGCCATTCAATGCAAGGCTCTGTTTACATAATGCTGTATGAAGGTATTTAGTGTCTGTCCATACAGTAGGTCTCCCTCAGAGGACCAACAGCATAGTGGTTAAGGCACAGAAGCTCACAGCTAGAGACTCCTGGTGTAAACTTGCCTCTGGTGTCTTTTGTTTACCACACAAATTCAAGTGACACAAAACACAAAGATCTGTGCACCCAGGCATCAGTGCCTCAATAATGGACAGACACTGGGCCTGGTTGTAGCAGGAAATCATCATCCACCATATCCAGTAATAAAAGAACATCTGAATACATATATGTGTTATGAGTTATGTCAGCTGATATTCTTTCAGTTCTGTGTCATTTCATTCACCTTTTACTGCCAAATGTCACCACAATTGGCTTATTGTGACGACTCAATAATTTTTAAGTTAACTTACAGACTTTTCTTAACCAAAAGTCTGTAATGTAACAAAATTCGCTGCTCGTTTCTATTTCTAACCATCCTGCCTGTATCCTTGCTGTATCATGTTTCATACTCATATTAATCACGTTACAGTTTTGGTCATTTGAAAAAATGATTCAAACACATTCGTAAGCTGTTAGTCTGTGGTTATGGTTGAAGTTTTTTATTTTTTTTTTACATAGGTTCAAATGTACAGAATATAAGAAAATTATCTAAATGTGTCTTTTGATTTTTGTCCTTAGATACTGTCATCACATCATGATACTACATCATCAAACGTATTAAAAATAATGAACACATGCACCAGAGATGTTGGGTGGTGGTGGAACAAAGATAGAACTTTAAGTGTTTCTGTTCCACTTTGTCATCCAGCAGCCAGGTGGTGCTGTGGCGTCCAGTGTTGCCCTGTTTGTTCATTTGTGGTATCACGTGATTTCCATGTTTGGTTCTTGTTTATCGCTGTAACTTGTTTCACATGTTGAATTTGTTTGGTAGTTAGTTTGCTTCATGTCGCAGGTGTGTGTGTGTGTGTGTGTGTGTGGGGGGGGGGGGGGGTGATAAGGCTGGGAGGGGGACACATGCTGCATTAAATAAGTCTCCCATGAAGGTAAACAACACATTTAAAAACCTTCACAGAGATGTGACATAAAGAGAACAGACGCCTCCTTTATTTGTTGTTAACAGATTCTCAGTGAAACATGAACTTATTCACGTTCAGAGAGAGAGAGAGTCAACAATAGGAAACAGGACGACAGGAAACAGGACGACCACAGTTGTTGGTGTCAGCGATGAATCATGAAACTCAGAGGACACGTTACCAGAAACCAGAGGTTTGATGAGGTGACATTTAATCAAGAAACAGCTCAGAGGCATCAGGTAACAAAGCGTCTGTTTGCTGCTGTGATCTCAGTGTTTGAGCCCAGACGTCCTCACAGTGTAATGATGGTTATTGATGGTTGTAATGATGATTATCATCCAGTCATTTAGAGCCAGAACAACAGAATGTAGGTTATTAGTTTAATATTTGGAAGATAAGGAGAAACTGAATGTTACGGTGAAGGCTTCAATTCAGAAACGCGTGTTTCATCTTTAGATTCTTCTGAACCTCTCTGTCTCAGCAGGAAAATCACTAACATCAGCATCAGAACCAGAACAAAGAGGGACTTTAAAGGCCACCAGACGCAGAGAGGACACGAAGAGAAAAGAGGAGGAGGAGTGGTGGTGGAGGGTCCCTCTGAAAGAAAACACACTGTTATTAAACTATGTGTGTCCATCGTCTCATCCTAAAGACCGCATCTGTTAACAGTAATATGAAGTGAAGGCTTCACCATGCTGACCTGAGACCAGTATCCAGCTGGACGCAGACTCACCACAAGCCTGGATGCTGCATTTATAGGCTCCTTCATCAGACTTGGTGACACGGTGGATGGTCATGTGACCTGTAGGCTCAGTCCTGATGAGGGAGCCATCTTTATAGAAATCAGCTGGGAGCTTGGAGGGAGGGCTCTTTGTTTGACAGTGCAGAGTGACATCATGTCCCTCCATCACAGGGAGGACAGGACTCTGCAGGATCACTGATCCACCTCAACACAGAGAAAAACCACAGCATTTCATCATGTCCACACAGACTCATCAGCACTAAGTCCACAGTCTGATCTTACCAGAGACACTGATGTTGATGCTGCTGCTGCTGCTGCTGGATGCAGAGCTGGACTCGCACCAGTAAACTCCACTGTCAAATGGGTAGATGTTATTGATGACACAGAATGAGTTCTTTGATCGTCCCCAATCGTCTCCACATCGAGTCATGTTTTTTTTGCTCGTGTTCCTCATCACCGTCCATTCATCAGAGCCGTCGTCATCGTCGCACTTCATGTACAGAGCGTCTCGTTCAAACAGCTGAGAGCTTTTAGAACTGAGAGTCAAACGAGCTGTGGAGGTTGAATCAGCAGGAACCGTTTTGGTTTGACTTAAAATAAAAACGTTTAAAGTCAACATTTATAAGCATTTCAGTTTTCTTACTGACCTTGGTTTGTTGTGGAGCAAAACAGTGAAATCAAAACTAAAAAGAAATGAAAGAATATGAAGGTTGTCAGAGACACAGAAACACTAGAGAAGAAAATTCAACTTTATGTGAAACACCTGAAATAATGTGTGAAATCTTTAAACATAAAAATTGAATTGTCACAAACATAAACATACACCAAAATTATCCAACAACCGTTTAACCATTAATAAATATAAAATATAAATAAATAAATTTGAATTTATTAAACATGTAGAAAATGAACATGATGTTAAGGTTAACGTCCTCAACAGAACAAAGTGTAAAAGTACAAGCATTTACCGGTCAGACAGTGTAGAGACGACGCCTCCATGCTTCTGTTTATGCGCTCAGCTGGTTTATTAGGCTCAACCTCTGAAGCCACTAGTCAGTGGATGGAAGCTAATGAGCAAAACAGCAGAACAATCAGTGAAGTGAAGGGATGGACACTACTGTGAACACATGCATGACGGGTGCAAACGTTGTAAATGCTTCCGTCTTCTTTCAGCAGTGACAGAGGAGCAGCCTCTCGTGCAGCGATGCTGGGATCCAGGAGAAAGTGATGGATGTGAGGAATGTGCTTCATGGCAGCTTTAAGAACGTCAGTGAAGCTGCAGCGATGAAGTCGTTCATCTGATGGAGGCGAAATAAAAAGCAGATATGAAGTGAAGACACAAGCAGCTGTTGACTGGATCTGCAACCAGGTATTAACATGTGGAGAGCTGCTTTAAACACCGTCACTAAGAATGAGGAACTTTAACAGCAGTTTCTACATGTTAAATGAACGATGATCAGAGATTAATCAGATAAGAAAAAGGGAAGAAGCTGCTTTTATTTATTTCAACACATCGAACTGAAGCTGAAACACAAGACAAGGAAATTTGACTTCATCTTGAAACAACTGAAATAATTATACAATAATAATAATTATTACAATAAAATTAATAGATATGAACTATATTATTAAATTAATTAATATTAAGTCTTTAGACATAGAAACTGTATAATTGCCCCCAGGTTGTGTTTAATGTGCTGTTAATATGTGTTTATTAAGCTCAACCTCTTCCTGTTAGAGCGGCTGAAGCCACTCGTCAGTGGATGGAAGCTAATGAGCAGCTGTGGACATGAAGCAGTTCAACCCAGCAGCTTGTCTCTCACTCAGTCAGCTGTTGTTCGTCTGGTTCCTAGTATCCAGCCATTTCTTCAGTCATTCTTTCATCTGAGGTTTAGCTGCATTGTTACCTGCTACTTTGATTCTAAGTCATGAAGAATCAATCAGTTTATTAGGGTCAAGTTGTGAAACAAGTAAAAAGGATTTGTGCTAATGTTAACACAGAACTATGTTAAAATAATGTATTTGATGAGGAATGTTTTTTCTGAGGACACGATTTTTCAAGCCATGAGGTCATCGTTAGATCCCAGAATGCCTTGCAGCAGAACGCAATAATGTGAGCGCTCCTCTTTCTGAAGCTTTCATTGAACCTTGAGTTGTTCTTCATTTTTAAGTGCATTTATAAAGAAACTATCTACAGTGGCTTGTAAAAGTATTCACACCCCTTACACATTATGACCATTTGTATTTTTATGTATTTGTACTGGGCACACAGGTCAAATCATTACAAAAAAGATACTCAAGACAGGACAGAATGTGTAAAACATGTTTGAGAGGAAATAAATCAGCTAGAGTTTGAGATAATATTGAGTAGTAAATAGTGTTTCATGTTTCTGGACAAGAAAAAAATTATGAAACCTGCCTTTTTTAAGGAGGGTAAGAAAAAGAGTGGTTTTTAACACAGAAGGTGGCGGTAACGTTACAGGGAAATGTGGAAACCAGTAAAAGCCAGAAGAAGACTGTCCCACTGTTTTCTCCGCACCACGTAGAAGCAGTGAAGATGTCTGAGTGTTGGATCCTACTTTTCTCCGTCTGTTTCCTGGTTTCTGCCTCTGAACGTGAGTCTGATTCTGTTAATTCTAATGTGCGACAGAGCTGCGTTTCTTTCGGTACAATTTAGGCCTTAAACGCACATTTGCAGCCGCTTCTGCTTTTACTGCGCAGCGTTTTGTAAACTTCAGGACCGAGCGCAAAAGGGCGGAGCCATGACGTCATCAACAAGCAGCAGGAAAGTAAAGGGAGGATTCAAAACTTTAATCTCTGAGGGAAATCGCTTTGCCCACATATGACGTCATTCACACAAAAGGAGGGATTGAAAATAGGTACAATTATTATCAGGACAGACATATAATATGTTCAAAATTCAAAAAACATTATTATTATGTTATCAATCAATTATCAATTATTTTGCACACTTTGATCGCTGTCACAGATGGAGGAACACACAGGAAGGAAGGGAGATTAAAAATAAGAATGCAAACACATCTACACACACTACCATCTAATTAGTAGCTAGTTATAAGTTTTATTATACATTTTTTTGCATAGATGAAAATCAACCCTCACAGAGGAGCAGTTGTACAGGCTGATGGCACCGGTAGGAAGGTTCTCAGCCTCAAATTCTTTTGTTTTACAGCAGCAAAACGACAAAAACCAAACAGACAAAAAACAGGACAGAAAAAACAAAACAACAGTAAACTGCAGTAAATTCAGTGTTCAAGGTAAATTATAAAGTAATTTAAGTTTAGAAAGAATGTATATGTGTATTTAGTGTTTATAGGACGACTGGGGATATAATAAAGTACACGAGTTTGAGCTGAGATGAACATGAAGCTGTGGAGGAACACAAGCGCTGGCAGCTGTTTACACACGTTTATATTAAAAGAAATATGTAACGAATCTAGATTCATTTTAATAGTTAAAACATGAACAAAACATTGACTAGTTCAAACTAAGCCTGGTTTGTTTTTCTACACGCCAGCGCGTGTACTGGGACGCGTGTACTGGGACGCGTGTACTGGGACACGTGCACTGGGACGCGTGTACTGGGACGCGTGTACTGGGACGAGTATACTGGGATGCCAGCGTGTGTACTGGGACGCGTGTACTGGGACGGGTATACTGGGATGCCAGCGCATGTACTGGGGACGCGTGTACTGGGACGAGTATACTGGGATGCCAGCGCGTGTACTGGGACGCGTGTACTGGGACGAGTGTACTGGGACGAGTATACTGGGATGCCAGCGCGTGTACTGGGACGCGTGTACTGGGACGCGTGTACTGGGACGAGTATACTGGGACGCGTGTACTGGGACGAGTATACTGGGATGCCAGCGCGTGTACTGGGACGGGTGTACTGGGACGAGTATACTGGGACGCCAGCGTGTGTACTGGGACGTGTGTACTGGGACGCGTGTACTAGGATGCCAGCGCGTGTACTGGGACGCGTGTACTGGGACGCGTGTACTGGGATGAGTATACTGGGACGCGTGTACTGGGATGCCAGCGCGTGTACTGGGACGCGTGTACTGGGACGCGTGTACTGGGACGCCAGCGCGTGTACTGGGACGTGTGTACTGGGACGCCAGCGACTTCTCTGGCAGCTCGCAGCCGTTCTTCTCCTGCTTTAGTCACTCTGTGTTGTGTTGATTAATGGACAGGAGACTGTGTGTGCTTCCCTCACTGTTTTAAACCAGGATTGTTGGGTTAGGGCTCTCCACCAGTGACCCCCCCCCCACACACACACAGCTGCCACCAGCAGAGAACCAAACCGGACCCCTAATTTCCTCGATGGATCCTCTGTTCAAAGCCTCCAATGGGACCGTGGACAGTCATACAACATTGGATCTGAAACTGCTGCTGCATGTTGTGTTGCAGCTGATCTGAGACCAGTGTCCGCTCTGAATGTGACACATTTGTTGTCTTCAGATGTGACCAACGTCACTGCAGAACCCGGACGGGTTGCGACGCTGCCGTGTACCGGTTCTGTCCACACTGACATCCTGACTGTGGAGTGGAGACGAGCGGAGGAGATCGTGTGCGTCAACACTCGACCCGAGAGCAGCGCCCACTGTGAAAATGAAGCCCTGCCATCGTCCGGTCAGAAGCGGGTCCAGCTGAGCAGCGGTTCCAAGGAGAGAGACGTGTCTTTGGTTCTGAACAACGTGACGAATGAAGATGACGGAACATACGAGTGTTATGTTCAACACAACAATGTGGGAGGAAACCACAGGCCTGATGAAATGACTCTGCTCTGCACCGTCCACCTGCAGGTAGAACCAGGTGGGTCAGAACCAGGTGGGCCAGAAACAGGTGGGTCAGTGAGTTTGGACCAGAACCAGATGGGTCAGTGAGTTTGGGTCAGAACCAGGTGGGTCAGGGAGTTTGGGTCAGAACCAGGTGGTCCAGATGGACCAGAACAAAGTGGGTCAGAACCAGCTGGACCAGGACCAGGTGGGTCAGTGGGTCATGTTGTTGAGACTTTGTAGTGAGCAGCTGCGATGAGTGATGTCATCAAAGAGGTGGAGATGGTTCTGTTGGGTTCTGATGACTCTCATCTGTTCTGATCCACAGGTGACACGGCTCAAGAAATAGAAGGTGGAGTAAACGAGGATGGAGGAAACAAAAGTGGAACTTCTGTGGCATTAATTGTTGGGGTTGTTTTTGCTGCTGCTGCTGCTGCTGCTGCTGGTGTTGCTGGTGTTTTAATCTATAAAAATAGGAACAAAGGCTCAGAGCTCAGATACAAACGAGCTGCTTCTGCTGAAGAAGAGAAGCTGCTGGGTTCCAGTAAATGAGTCCTAACAATAGACTGAAATAGACTGAGCCACAGCAGATCCACACTCTGCCCAGTTGATTCCTATTAATGGACATTAATACGAGAGTGTGATTATGAGCTCTGTTACTTTAAAACCCAGTAACAAACCGGTAAATGGGAAAACCAGAGGGAAACAAACTCTAAATACTGGATCTGAGGTGTTTCTTCTTTTGCAGCTTCTCTTTTTTAAAGCTCTTTGTTAACCTGCTGTTAGAGTCTTTGTTTCTCAGTATATGTTTAGTTCATCTGCTATTTACCCACAGAATGAACTGTAAATAGAGGCTCTCATATAAACGTAGAGACTGAGGATCATTGAATAGAAAAGCTCAGTTAAATGCAGCTAAACGTTGTGTTGCATTAATTCAATCTCAGATCTTTGCAGGCATTAATATTAAGACCTGCTTCATTCAGAGGCATGTGCTCTCTGCGCTCCTTTAATGTTCTACTATAAGTATCTGAGCTGTTTCACCTGCGACTGATGGAACATGTTCAATAAAGTCAATAACCGAGTCTGAGTCTGATCATTAAAGTTTGAATTTGTGTTTATGACACGAGCTAAACCCAAACTAATATATTAACTATGTTATGAATCTGTCGCTTTTTTATTATTTTGAGTTACGTACGTAATAACACGTGTTTGTGCCGTATGTTAAATGTTGTATGTAATAAAGTAGTCCCTAAAAAGATCAAGTTTGAATAAACGTGGGAGTCAATTCAGACTCCAATTCTGCGCTGTAAAGACTCTCGACCTTCATGACGTCCATCTCCTCCACTCATGTCAGGAAGACGCTAGTTCGACGCCGCTTCTCTGCCTTCACTCACTGAGCCGTGACCTGCAGCGACGTCCGACCACGTGATCCACTCCTCCTGTTTTACGTCTGAGTCCCATTTAAACTGTACAGATGATAAGAGTTCAATGATAAACATGAGCTGAACCTTGTGCAGCTGTTCTGTAGAGGAGATGCTGCTGATGTGACTGACTGACACTCATCACCGCTAAATCCAGACTCGAGGCGTCGTGTGTTGTGCTGTTGGCACAGATGAAGACAGTTTTGTCTGCGTTTGTTGCACTTTGTTCTGTAGCGTTTCATCTGCTCATGTTCAGAGCAGCTGCTTAAACCCGTCGTCTCTGCTCAGTCAGTTGCTGTGTTGATCTTCGAGCAGCTTCACATGTTTCCTTCAGTTTGTTCATCGTGTGTCGCTGTTGTGGTTCTTTGCAAACGACTGTGTGACCATCAGTCATTATTGATTCTTGTTCCGCCTGAAACAAACGGACCTGAACTCAACCATGTGAGTTAAACTACAGATCCACAGCAGAGTCGCTGTTTAAAGTCCTTGGTCGGTTTCACCTGGTTTGTGTTTCATCTTTGGTTAAATCTAATAAATTATTTAGACCATGTCTTGTCTCGTGGGTCCAGTTCTGTTAGTTTTTGCCGTCACCCGGTACATTTGGAAGTAATTTTGTGTTTGAGAAACATAAATGAAATGAAAGCGTGTGACCTTGTAATGGAAAAATTTTGCCTTTGTGCTATTTCTTATCCAACACAGTCGTCATGTGCTGGTTAGGTGCAATACTGAACTGAACATTCTTAAACAAACAACTAATCTCCTGTGCTGTCGTACATCAAGTCTAAACATCTGATGTTCCATTTGACTGACTAATAATTTATGATATATGTTTGTCTTTTACACCCGGACTCTGGCTCCATCCTATCTGACTCCCCACCAGACCCAAGGCTGTTAAAGCCAATGCATCTCGTCTTGGAAGCTCGGTGTTCCTTCCTTTGGATAACAAGACATGATGATGCAGAAGTGAGAATGCAAACATTCTCACTCACAGCGAGATAAGGTGGCACAAACAATTCCATTGCTGCAGAGAGACATTCCACCAGAGCCAGAGAAAGGGGTTAAAAGGCAGAAGCAACTTGAGGATCGTGGGCTCTTTGCATCACACCTTCGTGGTGTGTGCACTGATCTCCCCAGCTGGTTTTTGGTTTGTTGATGTGCACGATCAACATCCATGCTTTTTATTTGCTTTCCCCAATATTTTATTTTCTTTATTATTTCAATAAATCGCACAAAAGGACAACTCTCTCATCTGCTTCTTTATGGAAAATTTCCACCACAGACCTTCATTCACATTTAGCTTAAATGTGTTGGACCTTTTCAGGATTCTTCTTATCAGCCGGAGCAGTGGCGCCCCCAAGGGGTGGCCAGAAAAATAGAAAATTTGCCAGAAAAATTACTTTTTAAAAAAAAAAATGTTTTGATGTGTTACTGTTTCTCTTGGAGCCACAGATGTCTCTTCCTACAACTATCAGTCTCATAGATGAATTCTCAGGACTTTCAGAATACTCTATTAACTGGACCAAATCTATAGTGCTACCACTTAACCTTAAGGTGACTAACATCTCTTCTACCACACTCCATTCAGGGAACATTTAATACTTGGGCATTGAATTGTCGTCTAGGCTATCAGAGCCTATTGATCTAAACTACAATCCATTATTAAAACAAATAGAAACCAACCTCAAAAGATGGCAGTCCTTACCCATTTAACTTATGGGAAGAATTGCCACCATAAAAATGATGATCCTGCCAAAAATTAATTACATATTCTCAATGATTCCAACTCAGCCAGCCCAGGCGTGGTTTAAGACATTAGACTCCTACATCTCACAGTTTTTGTGGAAAACCAAGCCACCACGAATTAGTTTAAAAACTCTTCAAAAATCCAGACGCTGCGGCGGCCTAGAACTACCTAACTTCCACCACTATTTTCTTGCCAATAGACTGAACCATGTCCACAGATGGATAAAACCCATGCCAGCAGACTCCTCCTGGATAGACATTGAACAAACATTTTGTGGAAATATTAAAGTTGCAGATCTGCCTTTTATCAGCACCAAAATCAAACATCATTTGATTTTTTACCAGAGCATTAGCATAAAAGCATCATTGCAAGCCTGGTGGGAGTTTCTTAAAATTAATGGGTCTTCGCTTACTCTTTGCCAAAACACACCTCTCTGGAACAATCCAGACATCATACAAAACAAAAAGGCAATACACTTTCCAACTTGGCATATCAAAGGGATAACACATCTGAAACATGTTTTCACAAGAGACAAGTTTACCTCTTTTGAAGAATTAGTGTCCCACTATGAAATCACTAGTGCCAATTTCTTAGAATACCAACAACTAAAGTCAATACTTAATGCAAAAAGTAAGAATATTGCCATCCACATGCAACCACCACCAGTTATAGAGATTTATTGATATATCAGGGAAAAGGACAGTATCCAAAATCTATATGTTAATTTCCAATGTAGACCAGACAGTGAGCCTTCAGATCTCTAAATGGGAAGCTGATCTCAATATCACCACTAATTACACGTTCTGGAATAATATATGTTCTAATTTATTCAGAATGACAAAAAATACAAATTTACAACTAATACAATACAAAATTCTTCATAGAACTCCCTATACAGGACAAAGGATGTTCCAAATGGGTCTCACAAACTCAAATATTTGCCCTCACTGTACAGATAACACAGCAGATAGATTCCTACATGCATTCTGGTCATGTTCACCTGTGCAGCAATTTTGGCAAAGAGTATGTGAACACCTGTCAACCCAGTTAAACTGTCTAATCCCAGCGGCCCCTGCACTTTGTCTTCTAGGAGATCTAAGTGGGCTTGATCTAGAGACAAATTCATCACACACACTTCTTTCTGCCCTCTGTGTCGCAAAGAAAATCATCCTTATGAATTGGAAAACTAAAAAAAATTAAGCATTACTCAGCACCTGAGCAGCTTCTTAGATTATACCACCTTAGACACATTGTCTGCTTCATCAAATCAATGACCAAAACTATACTCCTGATTGATTCCATTTCCAGGTAAGGATGCGTGGGGCTCGGGTACTGCGTCATCTCTGGCACAGTGGTGGTGGGGTGACTGGTGGTTGAGGGTGCCTGCCTACCTAAGGAACCAGGACAACGGGACTGATGGACTCTGGGCTGGCCGCATGGGTCCCCTGCGGCGGGGGTGTGGTGGCTGCTGAGACCGGGGGTCCTGTGCCGGAGTAGGGCCATTTTGAGGGTTGGCGTGTGCCTGTCTCCGGGCAGCGGAGGTGGGCTTCCCTGCCGGTGTGCGGGGGGCGGACCTGGCGGTCGCTGCCCCTGCTCGGGTGGGGCGCTGCCTGCCCTAGCGGTCCGACGTCCTCTGGTGGATTACTCAGTCTACAACCTTCATTGGGCCCTGGGCGGAGGTTGGCCCTCAATGCACAACCGCAGAGTATGTGTGTGGGTTTGAGTGTAGCACTACACTGGGCGAGCATGGGCATACTTGAGCGAGAGAATGGGTAAGTGTGAAAGAAGGGTGAGGATGGCTCTGGCTGTGCTGCGTGTGGCGCCTGGGCAATAGTAATGCGGTCCCTGGGTCTCAGCTGTCTCTTCCTGGCTGGGCGTTGTGGGAGGCGGTGGGATGGGTAGCAGAGCCAGTCGGGAACCTGGCTCTGCAGACCCTGGTGCTCTGCTTCACAACTACATTTCTCCACATTCATCCACTTAGGTTTGCAAGAGGCGTCCTGCTGATGGAGGGACCGGGGCTACCGGGAAGTGGTACCATCTCTCCCAAGTGGGATGCTCTGCAGTTTTAATTGCATTAGTCATACACACTCTTCCAGGAATCTGGGGGCTCCTTCCGGGGGGGCCAGTGGACGGAGCCTTCCCATTGATGGCTCTGTCTGCTGGACCCCTCGGACAATTGGCAGTCTCCCAAAGTTCCTCATACTTATAAATAAATACACATACATTTAGGGCCGAGGGTGGGCTCTTTCACTTGGGCCTGGGGCTGAGGCCAGTTGTGGCCTCGCCCACTGGCCCTGGTGGAGAGATCACCACCCAGTTTTAACTGCAAAAAGACATTTAGGGTGAGGGGGGGCACTATCCGGGGGACACACCTTCAGCCAGCAGTTGTGCTCCTGGAGGTGTCTCCCACCTTCAGTGCACTTTAGTTCCACACACTCACGTTCAAGCTGGGTTGCAGGGTTCTGGGGTACCTTTCTGCTGCCCTCTGCCTCCCCCGGGTTGGGGGGGTTGGGCGGGGCTCGGGAGGAGCTGCGGTCCCTGCCTGGGGCCACATGGACAGCAGGCCGGAGACCTACCCTCCCCACGAATGTGATCGAGCGAATGGTGTGGGTGCGAGAATGTATCTGAGAGTGCATTGGTTCACGTATGATTGACTAGTTTGTTGTAAGAGAGTTTATGGTGTGTGTGTGATGATGTGTGTTGTACATGTGGGTGGGTGTATGCGTCTGTATTTGTGTGAGTCGGTATGCGTGTGGTGCGGTTGAAGTGTGGGGGGTCCGGTTTTCCGCCCGGGGTACGATGATCGTCTGCCAGGGTGGTCTCTTTTCTGCTGACCCCACCAATTGCTGGCCTTGTGCTGCAGGCCGCTGTAGCGCCAGGGGATGAGGTCGGGCCGATGGGGTAGGCCCCGCTCCGCCCATGTGGGGGTGGTGGACTGGGGGCGGGCCCCACTCTGGGCGCGGGGGCATCTTCTGGCGGGCTCCCTACGGACCGTGGGTCCTCGGGCTCTACTCTTTGAGGCTGACCGTCCCGCCGGGGGGAGTGTTTGCCCCTGGTTCTCATGGGGCGGACAGCGTTGACCCACGGTGGCCCACTCTGGCCTCGGGTGCTGTCTCTGTGGCTGCTGCAGCTCTGCCTGGGGGGCTCTGTGTGGGCGGCTTGGGTCGCAACACCTGCCCTCCTGGAACTGAAGGTGTGTGGGCTCCCTGGCTGCTGGGATTCTTTCCTCTGCTTGCTGGATGGGCGTAGTGGCCGAGCCCCTCACATCACCCTGGCTTCCACGAGTGGCATTGTTCATGCACCAACGTCTGCCTCACCCTTTGGGTGAATAATATTAAGCTACAGCCATACTAACCTTGTAGTGGGACACTTTCCAAATCTAACTGTAAGTATTACTGATACTTATCACTACCAATATCAATAATGTGTGAATATGGAATTTGTGGTGTTGTATGTCATGACTTTTATTAAGTAGTATGGGATATGTATAACAATGCAAATATGTATGTATATGATATGTATATGTTTGTATGAGTATGTGCACATACCTTAACACTATTATTGGTATTAGTATTAATTTCCAAGGTAAACCACAGTACAACAGTTGTTTAGTTATGAATGTGTTAGCATAAGGTACATCCCTGCTTATTTATTTTGCTCCGATTGTTTACTTAACAGATTTGCTTGGTTTCAGCAGCTGGTTGCACCCCTTACCCCCCACCCCCCACCCTCCCACATACACGCCCTAAAGCAGAAACTTAACCTGTCCACCAACACAGCAACATCACACATATTTTGGATTAGCTAAATAAACCATTAAATAAACCATAAATCAAGAAGACTATATATATTCTATATATACTCCTCTTGTTAAAGCAAAGCTGTCCATCACAATATGGCATTCAGCGTAAGATATGCTGCTTGTTAAACTGCTGGACAGAACAAAAAAAAAAAAGATAGGATGGAGTCCGGGTGTAAAAGACAAAAATATATCATAAATTATTAGTCAGTCAAATGGAACATCAGATGTTTAAACTTAATGTACGACAGCACAAGCGATTAGTTGTTTGTGTAAGAATGTTCAGTTCAGTATTGCACCTAACCAGCACATGACGACTGTGTTGGATAAGAAATAGCACAAAGGCACAATTTTTCCATTACAGGTCCCAGCAGCAGTGTTCCTCCTTTGCTTCTCCCTGTGTTTGAGTTTGTTTGGCTTTGTGAGTAGCTGGACGGGTGAGCTGCTATTTCCTTCTGTTTATTGGTTTTAGGTGGATGTCGTTTTCCTTGTTGACACCTTTGACTGAAGCCACTTTGGCCTCGTCTCACCCTGAGGAAACCCTCAGTTGGAGCTCTGTAACTACTTTTGTTACAAATGGTTGTGTGACAATCATTTGTGTCCTGGGAGCGTTGGTTTTTGGGGACAAACATGAAGGTCACTCTGGGTGAACTGTCTCTACAGGGACAAAGCAACACATCACATGTCAGCGTAGGGTCAGATGCAGCTTATTGTGATATTACACCTTCGTTAAATGGGGAAGGTTGCTTCTGTGAACCTCTTCTAGTCAGGTTAAGTCAAAACAGTTGAGAGTGGTGACCCTTGACAAATAGTACATACAAGTACATTATTTGTATAATGGTTTTAAAAGTATAGTTCAAGTTAACTTTTGTTCACATATATACTAAGACATACCAAACTATACCAAAGTATATTTAACACTTGCTTTCTACTTACAAGTATAAAAAAAGGTTAAGTGTTTTTTGTCTAGATTTGTAATTATAATCAAGTATACAAGAAAGTCTAAATATGTTATGAGTTATAAGTTAACTGACTGTATAAGGTAGGAATACAATCAATTAAATGCGTAGCGTGCTACATGCACAGTGTGCAGATATTTGATGTGGACATTTCAGTTTAAGCCAAGAAAAGTCTCAGTTAACCCAAATGAACTGTCTTTTATGTACACAGCACAGTTGTATCTTTTCTTTAGTCCGTCATATTTATCACTGATGACACACCCTAAAGCAGAAACCTAACCTGTCCACCAACACAGCAACATCACACACATTTTGGATTAGCTAAATAAGAAAAAAAAAAAAAAAAAAAAAAAATTTATCACTGATATCCAGCTCCATCAGCTAAAAATCCTTAGACCAGAGGCAGTTACCAAGATTTCCACACATTTAGCATGTAATGGACACTTTGTTGCACCGAACAATGCCCAAAAACCTGCTTTCATTTATTGTCACATTTGTCTGTATTTTGCTTGTTAAAATGAATTTGGATTTTATTTTCTTGGCTGACAGTAAGTGTATTGCGTCACTTCCTGTTATTGAGGTTTGCTGTCGCTACTTGTGTACAGCGTTACTTTCCACTCTCCCCTATTTTCTAAACTATTTCGCCTTGTATCGTGAGACGAGGTTGTTAGACTTAGAGTCTCCGCTTCGCACCTTAGACAACAGGCTGGATGTTGCAGATGTTTATCTGACGACGCTGTTGCCAGATTCAAGCAGATGATTCCATCTCCATTCCATTGATCTTTTGCCTCATCGTCATGTAGCTACACAGAGGAATCTGTGAAACAAAGTGGAATCTGTACGAAGTCTGGTGTTTCCTAAAAGGAACAAGAATGATCCATCCATCACCACCAGTAACAATATGAACCTGGAGGGAAAGCTTTGTGATCGACAGCGATCTGACCAGAAACACTGCTGCTGCTGCTGGAACCAGAGCTGGACTCCCACCAGTAAACTCCACTGTCAATGGGAGGATGTAGCTGCTGCAGGTAGAACCATTACTCATCTCCACACATCTTTGTCCTGTTACCAGTCGAGTTCCTCTTCACCGTTCATCCAGCCGATTTGTTGTGGTCCTCACAGAAACTGACTCTGCTGTAAACATCTGAGCTCTGCTTTGACTCACAGTCACGAGCTGAGGTTTGTCATTTGGGTTTCATAAACACAAAGAGTCAGAACCACATTCTTAATGTAAACGCTCTCATCACATTGGCGAACAGAACCACTAGATCATAATGAGAAAGACATTCTAACCTCTTTTGGATCTGCAGCCCATCACTGCAAAGACAGGAAACCTCACACCAAACCGGACCCAGAACCGACAGTAAGTCTGTCACAGACCCGACATGTCCAAGGACGAGTCACCATCGCTGCTGTTCGTCCTGACGCCACACTTCCAATTTAGTCCCAGGCCTGAACTGACTGCTGCTTAAAGAAGACTGATCATACTTTTCCTTCTAAAAAATATTAGACTTTAATGTCTCAGTAAGGTCTCTGTAAATTTTCATCCCATAAACCCCTTTAGATCGTCCACACTGCCCCTGTCAGTATGTGGTTCTCACTCCCCATCAGCAAACGCTGTGTTTTCTGGGCTCCATGGATACGAGCCACAGCTTCAGGGTCAGATCCGGGATCGTAGACGTATGGTTCTACTACGCTACGAACCAGCTGCCTATTGTCGTGCAGATCTGTATTGGGTCTTCTTCTGTCGAGGATTGCGGTGGATTGTATTCTCAATGTCGCACTACTGCCACCTATTGTATCCTAACCGCTGAAGAGGAGGCTGTTGTAGTCACCACATTCGTCACCACGGAGCGTTCGTGTTGGCTGACTGACGGTAAGCGTATCGCGTCACTTCCGGTTACTGAGGTTTGCTGCCGCTGTGTGTGTACGGCGTTACTCTCCGCTCTTTTCTAAATATTATCGTTTTATATCCGATAGCGACTGCTAAAAGTTGCAAAACAAGCTTGTAACACTCAAGCATCTTTTCCTTTCATTAAACGTCCTGCTAATTTACACTGTTATTTAAGTGTTTTCTCCGCTAGCGTAGCTCCTAGCTTACTTTCCTGCTGTGGCTTCCCCCTTTTCCTCTCCCTCTCGCTCTGTTCGGTGTTCTGTGTGTCTTATGTTTAGCTTATCCTCAGCCTCCTTTAGTGATGGTAATGGTATCTGTAATAGGTGTACGCTAGTTGCAGGGTTGGAGGCGAGGTTGTTAGACTTAGAGTCTCGGCTTCGCACTTTAGAAAACAGGCCAGCTAGCCAGGTCCCTTTAGCCGGTGCGGAGCCTCCTAGCTTAGCTGCTACCAGTCCCCCGGCAGGTCCCAGGCATCTGGGTAACGAGTGGGTCACGGCTCGTAAGAAACGTAGCTTTAGGCAGGCGCCCACGGTTCACCACCAACCGCTTCACGTTTCAAAAGGATTTTCCCCACTCAGCAACACATCGGCTGAGAAACCCACTCTGATCATTGGTGACTCCATAGTCCGAAACGTGAAGTTAGAGAATCCAGCGGTCATAGTTAGGTGTTTGCCTGGGGCCAGAGCGGGCGACATTGAGTCTTATCTTAAGCTCCTGTCTAAGGATAAGCGTAAGTACGCTAAGATCGTAATACACGCAGGAACTAATGACGCCCGGTTACGCCAATCGGAAGTCACTAAAACTAACATTGAGTCGGTGTGTTCGTTCGCCAAAACAATGAGATTTGACAATGGGAACAATTTTTTTTCGTTCTGTCCAGCAGTTTAGCAAGCAGCATATCCTACGCTGAGTGCCATATTGTGATGGACAGCTTTGCTTTAATAAGATGAGTATATTTAAAATATGCTCTTCTTGATTTATGGTTTATTTAATGGTTTATTTAGCTAATCCAAAATATGTGATGCTGCCGTGTTGGTGGACAGGTTAAGTCCCGCTTTAGGGTGTGTATGTGGGAGGGGGGTGGGGGGGTAAGGGGTGCAACCAGCTGCTGAAACCAAGCAAATCTGTTAAGTAAACAATCGGAACAAAATAAATAAGAAGCATGGATGTACCTTAGGCTAACACATTCATAACTAAACAACTGTTGTACTGTGGTGTACCTTGGAGATTAATACTAATACCAATAATAGTGTTAAGGTATGTGCACATACTCATACAAACATATACATATCATATACAGTACATACATATGTGCATTGTTATACATATCCCATACTACTTAATAAAAGTCATGACATACAACACCACAATTTCCATATTCACACATTATTGATATTGGTAGTGATAAGTATCAGTAATACTTACAGTTGTATTTGGAAAGTGTCCAACCACAAGGTTAGTAAGGCTGTAGCTTGATATTATTCACCCAAAGGGTGAGGCAGACGTTGGTGCATGAACAATGCCACTTGTGGAAGCCAGGGTGATGTGAGGGGCTCGGCCACTACGCCCATCCAACAAGCAGAGGAAAGAATCCTATCAGCCAGGGAGCCCACACACCTTCAGTTCCAGGAGGGCAGGTGTTGCGACCCAAGCCGCCCACACAGAGCACAAGGCCAGCAATTGGTGGGGGTCAGCAGAAAAGAGACGACCCAGGCAGACGATCATCGTACCCCGGGCGGAAAACCGGACCCCCCACACTCCAACCGCACCACACGCATACAAACTCACACAGACGCATACACCCACCCACATGTACAACACACATCATCACACACACACCATAAACTCTCTTACAGTCTCTTACAGTCGGTCGTGCTCCTGGAGGTGTCACCTCCAGGTGGGTGACACCTCCAGGAGCACGACCGCTGGCTGACGGGGTTTCCCCGGACAGTGCCCCCCCTCACCCTAAATGTCTTTTTGCAGTTAAAACTGGGTGGTGGTCTCTCCGCCAGGGCCAGTGGGCGAGGCCACAACTGGCCTCAGCCCCAGGCCCCAGTGAAAGAGCCCACCCCCGGCCCTAAATGTATGTGTATTTGGCTAAGTATGAGGAACTTTGAGAGACTGCCAATTCTCCGAGGGGTCCAGCAGACAGAGCCATCAATGGGAAGGCTCCGTCCACTGGCCCCCCCGGAAGGAGCCCCCAGATTCCTGGACGAGTGTGTATGGCTAATGCAATTAAAACTGCAGAGCATCCCACTTGGGAGAGACGGAATCACTTCCCAGTAGCCCCGGTCCCTCCATCAGCAGGACGCCCCTTGCAAACCTAAGTGGATGAATGTGGAGAAATGTAGTTGGGAAGCAGAGCACCAGGGTCCGCAGAGCCAGGTTCCCGACTGGCTCTGCTACCCATCCCACCGCCCCCCACAACCCCCAGCCAGGAAGAGACAGCCGAGACCCAGGGACCGCAGCATCACTGCCCAGGCGCCACACGCAGCACAGCCAGAGCCATCCTCACCCTTCTTTCACACTTACTCATTCTCCCGCTCAAGTATGCCCATGCTCGCCCCGTGTAGTGCTACACTCAAACCCACACACATACTCTGCGGTTGTGCATTGAGGGCCAACCTCTGCCCAGGGCCCAATGAAGGTTGTAGCCTTAGTAGTCCGCCAACCCCCCCTGCAAAAGGCCCGAGCAGTCACCAGAGGGCGTCGGACCGCTAGGGCAGGCAGCGCCCCACCCGAGCAGGGGCAGCGCCCCAGGGGAGACACACCCCTCCGGGCACAGGCAGACACCCCCGGAGGGAGTCGCCCGGGCGCAGGTCACCCAGGTCTCCACCCCCAGGTCCGCCCCCCGCACACCGGCAGGGAGGCCCGCCTCCGCTCCCCGGAGACAGGCACACGCCAACCCTCAAAATGGCCCTACTCCGGCACATGGCCGCCGGTCTCAGCAGCCACCACACCCCCGCCGCAGGGGACCCATGCGGCCAGCCCAGAGTCCACCAGTCCTGTTGCCCTGGTTCCTTAGGTAGGAAGGCACCCCCAACCACCAGTCACCCCTCCACCACTGTGCCAGACATGAAGTAGTACCTGAGCCCCACGCATCATTACCTGGAAATGGAATCAATCAGGAGTATAGTTTTCGTCATTCATTTGATGAAGCAGACAATGTGTCTAAGGTGGTATAATCTAACAGGCTGGCTCTATCATTTTTTTAAGTGGAAGAACAACAACAGGACACCTTTTAAAGGATTCATCAAACTCATAGTGGAAACTACTAACTCCAAACTGGACGAATGAGTAGAAGTCTATACTTCTTCCTACTCCATGTCGAACATTTTGTTTATTGGCCTTTGTTACCAATTGCCGTTTGTTTTTTCTATATACTTTTATATTGTGTGTGTGTGATGTAAATGTTCGAAATAAACAGATCAAATCAAATCAGTTGTATTATGAGAGAGAATGACAGAACATCTCAGGACAACATTGGGTCCATGTCTTAATTCGTATAATATAAAAATAACAAGCTAGCCCGTAATTAATTGCTGGGTTCAAATTTGAGAAATCAGAAGATCTGGAAATCTGACGTGGCTGAGTTGATGGTTAAAGTATATACAGAGTGAAATAAAACAGGCAACAGGTGTGGTGAGTAATGGCAAGCAATCAACTTAAACAAGGTAAGGAAAATAGGACAAAGAAGAGATCAAAATACTTTAAAAGTATCAAGCTTCTATTACTAATACCTACATACAACCCTCCATCTGAACACAAGCCTAAACCAATGTGTGTATTAGAGCCATGTAATCTCCATATCTGCATGTCTCTGACCCACTCCTCCTTTCAGGGTGGAGCCTTGTGGAGCCCGATGGTTGAGACCCAGTCTGAGGAAATGTAAGTGTCTTTTTAATGTGATCAGCAACATTCAACCATCTTCGAACTGTCATGAGTCGTCATCAAACTGATGATAGATCAATAACTGCAGCTGGAGTTTTATTCTCTCCATCAGACTTCTGTCAACTGACAATCGACTCAAACACAGTGAACAGAAAACTACAACTGTTTGACAACAGGAAGGTGACACATGTGAAGGAGGATCAGTCTTATCCTGATCATCCAGACAGATTTGACTACTGGCCTCAGCTTCTGTGTAGTGATGGTCTAACTGGTCGCTGTTACTGGGAGGTCAAGTGGAGAGGAGATGTTGAAATAGCAGTGAGTTACAGAGGAATCAAAAGGAAACAAGACGGTGTAGACGGTGGATTTGGATACAATGATCAGTCCTGGAGTCTAAGCTGCTCTGACAATGATTGTTGCTATGTCCGTCACAATGAAATACAAACATTCATATTTTCCTCTGTATCTAACAGAGTAGCAGTGTATGTGGACTGTCCTGCTGGCACAATTTCCTTCTACAGTGTCTCCTCTGATTGTCTGATTCTTCTTCGCACATTCAAGACCACATTCACTGAACCTCTTTATCCTGGGTTTGGGTTCTGGCTTAGCACGTCTGTTTCCTCAGTCTCTCTGTGTAATGTTTAGTAGACAGAGTTTGGTTCTGTCAGAGAAATGTACCTGCTTGGGATCATATTCCTGGATTTCAGTTAAGTGGCTGCTTTGCAGATGCTTTCCCTCGGTAACTGCTTGAAAATTAGGCTTGACTGTGTTTAGTTTAGATACATTTATGATTTAGATCAGTGAGGAGGAGCTCAAGTTTGCTTTACCCTCTTGTATTTTATTTGGGTATAATTTGCGTACTTTTGGTAGAGTCAAAATTTGGTTCTGGATGTGAGTGAGGTGTGGGGGTAGCATGACATCTGTTGTGGACTTTATTACTTATATACTTTTATTCAGAATTCATCTAATAGTTTGTTGGAGCGGATGTCAAAAATTCCTGAAAATTATTAGAACCAATAGGCTAAAAAAGACTGAAGAGCAATCGGAAGCAGTAAAACTGATGTTTCCTACAAAATGAAGTAGTATTATTGAATTAGTTGCTGCCTGCTATGCAGAGATAGTACACAAGCTGACATTTGCAAAATCAGCTTACACTATTCCCTTACAGTCCACACATTCATTGACATCTTTTTGTTTTTTTTTTATTGCTGGTTGTTTCATGATTCTTTACTGTTCATTATTTATTTCTATTTGCATATATTCATAACCATTTATTCATATAGATATATTTTTTTATTTCTATAAGTGGTGTAAAAATTTAGAGAAAATTGAGGAAATAGTATGTGTTTAAACATAAATATAAAAGACATGTCTGTAATAATTTTTTATAATAACACTTTGATGTGTGTAAATAATATTCGATGTATAGACATTGATTAAAAACAATGATTGAAATGTGATGTCATGGTGGTGATGTCATTGCGTAGGACTAGATAAGTCTAACTTCCTCCTACTCCGTTCAAGCATGTACTAGGGAAATTAAAAGCTGATTAGCATTTTCTTGCACATGTGTGAAGTCTAGTCTAGTTTCCTAGTTGGAAAAATTAGTGTCTTAGCCATCCTCTTCTCCTTCGTCTTCATGTTTGCCTGTTCAGAGACAAAGAAAAAGCATTTTTAAGGGGAAGGGGGGACCTTTGAAACTTTCCATCAGGTCGTCAATTGTCTTGGTTCCAACTATTTAAGCTGGTGGATTCAGGCATTTTGTTTCTCTCTACTGATGCACAAGTTTGTGGTTTGCCGCAGATGGCAGCCATAGCTCTCCGCTCTTCAGGACCTTCTACTTAAGGGCAGGCTCAGTGAGAACATCCCGACGCAGTGCTACACCTTCCCGGCTTCCAGCTGCTCTGTTCGGACCACGTCATGGAGCTTTCCAGGAAAACACGAGGAGGCAAAATCTGCCCTATTAATAGTACCCTAATAATAACTTGACTTTAGTGCATAGTTCCAGGCCCAGAGCACTTTCCCCTTGTTCTAATAGAAGTGTACTATCACCACACAAAGATTTGTGTACTTTTACTGTATAGTTTCGGATTAAGTAGTATTGAAAACTACCATGTCATACTGTAATACAATCAACTTTGATGATTAATAACTTGACTTTGGTGCATAGTTCCAGGCCCAGACCACTTTCCCTTTGTTCTACTAGAAGTGTACTGTCACCAAACAAAGGTTTGTATACTTTTACTGTATAGTTTAGGATTTATTAGTATTCAAAACTACCATGTCATTCTGTAATACAGTCAACTTTGATAATTAATAACTTGACTTTGTTGCGTAGTTCCAGGCATAGACTACTTTCTCCTTGTTCTACTACAAGTGTACTATAAACACAAAAAGATCTGTGTACTTTTACTCTATACTTTATCATTCAGTAGTATTCAAAACTATCACGTCATACTGTAATACAGTCAACTTTGATGATTAATAACTTGACTTTGGTGTGTAGTTCCAGGCCTAGACTACTTTCTCCTTGTTCTACTGAGGTGTACTATCAACACACAAAGGTCTGTGTACTTTTACTGTATAGTTTAGGATTCATAAGTATTCAAATCTATCATATCATACTGTAATACAGTCAACTTTGATGATTAAAAACTGGACTTTGGTGCATAATTCCAGGCCCAGACCACTTTCCCCTTGTTCTAATAGAAGTGTACTATCACCGCACAAAGATTTGTGTACTTTTACTGTATAGTTTAGGATTTATTAGTATTCGAATCTACCATGCCATACTGTAATACAATCAACTTTGATGATTAATAACTTAGACGCGTACTACTACCACAGAAAGATTTGTGTACTTTTACTGTAAAATTAAGCATTTATTAGTATTTAAAACTGCCATGTCATAATGTAAAATTTTGATGATTAATAACTTGACTTTGGTGCATAGGTCCAAGGCCAGAACACTTTCTACTTTTTCTACTACAAGTGTGCTATCACCCCACAAAGATCTGTGTACTTTTACTGTATGATTTATCATTTATTAGTATTTAAAACTACCATGTCATACTGTAATACTGTATGAGCCTCATAGTCAACTTTGATGATTAATAACTGGACTTTGGTGCATAGTTCCAGGCCTAGACCACTTTCCCTTGTTCTACTAGAAGTGTACTATAACCACACAAAGATTTGTGTACTTTTACTGTTAAGTTTAGGATTTAGGATTTAGGTAGTACCATGTCATGCTTTAATATGGCCCTTACAGTCAAGCACAAAACTAATACAAACAGTTTAGTGTGTAACTTTCTTTTGTATTGTTTTAAGTCTGCATGTGAAGAGAGAGTAATTGCATTAAATCTAATACTGAATATGTGGATATATACATTTTGTATTTACATTTTAGTGTTCAACACTAAATATTACAATGTGCAAGAACAGAGATGGCAATAAGGGGATATGCCTGGAACACCTTTCCAGGGTGGCGTCCAGGAGGCATCTGAAACAGATGCCCGAGCCAGCTCAACTCCCCTCAATGTGGAGGAGCAGCGATTTCGCCCAAGCTGGAGCGAGCAAACCAAATTTTTTGGGTTAAGAACCATGGCCTCAGACTTGGAAGAGCTGATTCTCATCCAAACTGCTTCACACTCAGCTGCAAAACGCCCCAGCGCATGCTGGAGGGCCTGGCCCGATGAGGCCAACAGACTTCATCTGCAAAAAGCAGAGACGCAATCCTGTGGTCCCCAAACCAGATCCCTCCAGTCCCTGGCTGTGCATAGAAATTCTGTCTATAAAAATAATGAACAGAACCGGTAACAGAGGGCAGCCCTGGCGAAGAGACCAGCGCTCCCCCACAAAATTCTACAAGGGACGCGGTCGAATGCCTTCTCCAAGTCCACAAAACACCTGTAGTCTGGTTGAGCAAACTCCCACAAATCCTCGAGCACTCCGGTGAGGGTATAGAGCTAGTCCAACATTCCAAGACCAGGAGGAACAGGCAGTGGTCAAGTGAAGTGGATGTTTTATTACTGTAAGTCTGTAAATATAAGCAAGCAGAACACAATGTATTTAAAATATGGCAGAATTTAACTTTTGATCAAAATAGTTTTGGCTCTAACATAAAAACATCTTATTGCTTTAACCGGTCTAATACAGATATTTGAATTGGTAAAATAACTTAGTGGTCACTCGTGCAGTTTCAAGCAGACACAACACGTGGAGTAAACGTACTCTACGTAGAACATACATGTTGCTGCAATAATCAGCTGTAGATTTGAGTCCTGGCGTCATGTCATAGAATTAAACTGTAACGATTACGCAAAATCTAAGACAACTTGAAAAGGTGAATAGTATTTACAAGTTATGGCAGTATGAAATCGAAATAAGCAGCTGTGGTCCTTGACAACCCGAGCTAAATCGATTTCTGGCGTACAGTCACTTTTTGGCACGACACCTGTCTCGAAACATGCCGCAGCCCCCTGTTCTGGGTCCTCAAGGGAAAACGGCGTTAAAATGCTGGATCAGCTCCGTGTTCGTCACTTTGCCTCCTCGCTCCCTGATGAAGCGCAAAACGGCCTCTTCGCTGCACTCGGTGGCCATTGGAAACTAACGGTACCGGGCTGTCTCAGTAACTACAACCTCTGCTGGGACTGTTTGCAGACAGTGTCTATGTAGGGACAACTTCAGGCCCTGGGAGATTGTGGGCCCCAGGAACCTGAATAAGTCCACGGTAGACACTGTGTTATTGTGGATGGTGAGGGGGGGGGGGCACGCCATTCTTTCTGAAGTCCACCATCATCTCCACAGTTTTGAGCGTGTTGACCTCTAGGTGGTTTTGACTGCACCACTGGACCCCCCGTCTGTGATCAGACTCATCACCACCCTGGATGGGCCCAATGATGGTCATTTTGTTTGCATACTTCAGTTTCACAGATGGGTCCCCTGAGATGCAGTCGTTGGTATAGAGCAGTGGGGAGAGGATGCACCCCCGTGGTGCACCGGTGCTGATGGTGCAGGTGCCAGATGTGAAGCTGCCCAGCCTCACCTGCTGCCTCCTGTCAGTCATGAAGCTCCTGATCCACTGGCATGTGGGATCAGGGATGGTGAGCTGGGCCAGTTTGTGGTAGAATATTCCAGGGTGGATTGTATTAAAGGCAGAGCTGAAGTCCACAAACAGGATCCTGATGTGTCCCTGCCACATATATCCATATGTGCCAGGGAGATCTAGGTGCTGCAGGATGTGGTGCAGTCCCAGGTTTACTGCATCATCAGCCGACCTGTTTTTCTTGAAGGCGAACTGCAGGGGGTCCAACAGGGGGTCTGTGATGTCCTTCAGATGCCTCAGCACCGGCCTCTCAAACGACTTCATGACCACAGATGTCAGGGCAACAGAACTGTAATCATTTAAGGTCGTGATGGCGGTTGAAGAGCTGGGTGAACATTGGCACCAGCTTGTCAGCACAGACTCTGAGGCAGGTTGGGGACCCACCATCAGGTCCTGGAGCCTTTCTGGTTTTCTGCCTTTGAAGGAGGCAACAGACGTCTCCTCCACAAACCTTCAGTGCCGGTAGGGGGTCTGATGGTGGGGGTGTGTGAGTGAGCCTATTGTGTGGCCAGGAGGTGTGAGGTGGTTTGCTTTAAACCGGCAGTAGAAGCTGTTAAAGTCGTCTGCCAGACTTTGGTGGCCTCAGGGTGTGGAGATGGATTCCTGTAGCTGACGAAGGAACTGGTCACCACCCCCGTAGGCTTCCTTCTTAGCACACTGGATGATCCTCCTTGTTGTGTGTTCTCACCACTATCCAGCATTCTAGTCTTGTTACCTTGCCATGCTATCGATCTTGTTTTGTCTCAGACCACATCTTCAGCCTAGCCCTTGCTGTTTCTGCCAGCCTGTGAGAGTTTGACCATTGCCTGTTTTTGACGCCTGCCTGCCTTTTCCTTATCTGTACTGCTGCCTGTGATGAACCTGTGTACCGACCATCGCCTGTATTCTGGATCTGATAGTGCTATTAAACCAACTTTTACTTACCTGCTGTTTCTGAGCTGTGCATGTGGTTCCGCCACGTTATCCTCCCTGGCAGTTCTGCCTTTAAAAAAAGTTACAAAAAATCTGAAAAGATAAAAAGGAAAGTTTGACACACCAAGGATAGAAAAAGTAAGAAACTAATGAAGACTGAGAAGTGACTAAAAAAGAAAGAAGTATGTTATTAATAAAAAAATATGTTACAGCGGGAATTTCACTCTATAGATATCATTCGGGCATTGCCAAGTTTGGAGTCGGAGGACATGCACAGTCAGTGGCGGAACTTTTAGAGAGAGGTCTGCCTATTCCCTAAAATTACTGATTTATCCCGTTTAACATAATCTCAAATTTAGACTTGACACTTTTCTCCTTTCATCAAGCAAATGCCATCGCATAATTACAAGAAGGGTGGAATGGTGGTCCAGTAGGTAGCACTGTCGCCTCACAGCTGGGTTTGATTCCTAGGGCGGGCCGGGTGCATTTCTGTGTGGAGTTTGCATGTTCTCCCTGTGAACATGGCTTTCTCCCACGGTCCCAAAGTATGCATTAGGTTGATTGGTCACTCTGAGTGTTCCTCTTGGGTGGAAAAATGCATGCAGTCTGCCAGTGAATAAGATGCCAACTTATATTCAACTTTAATTCTTTCAAACATGTAGAAAACAGCCGATATATCAACACACACAATTCCACACATATACAAGAAAATGCTAAACAGCTTCCGATTTACATAGTACATGCTTGAATGGAATAGGAAGAAATTAGACTTATGTAGTCCTACCCCTTAATCTCACTTTTCAATCATTGTTTAAACCCATAATTATTTACCCACTCATGGAGATATGAAACGCATTCATCAAAATATTTTCGTGTCATTAATTTTGCAGTGTATAAAGCACCTACAACCACCTGGACAAGCCTGGCGCCCTAGTGAGGATCATGTTTTTCGATTTCTCCAGTATCCAACACCATCCAGCCTGCGCTGCTGAGAGAGAAATTGAAGGACATGCAGGTTGAGCCCCCCCTGATCTCATGGATCATGGACCAGTACGTCCACCTGCAGAACTGTGTCTGACACTGTGGTGTGCAGCACAGGGGCTCCACAGGGGACAGTCTCCCTTCCTCTTCACCCTGTACACCTCAGAATTCCTCCTCCCTCTGCTGTGCAATGCCATGTATAATAAATCTTAAGCTAGTATTTAGATGCAAGTGGGTGTATATGTGTTAGCATTCTTATTTTCAATCCCCCCTACCTTCTTGTGTGTACCTCTAACTGTGAAAGCAATCAAAGTCTGCAAAAAAAGTCCCCTCTGGGATTATTAAAGTTTTTTGAATCTTGAAATCAGGAATCAATTAGAACTGGTTTAGAAAGAAGCAGCATTAATATATGAATCTGAAGGGATCAAACTATCAGTACTACAGATCACACAGAGACACAGGAACCATGAGACCCGACTTCAAACCCAGGATAAAGAGATTCAGTGAATGTGATGTTGAAGGTGTGAAGGTGAATCAGTTTGCCATAGATGACTCTGTAGAAGGACAGAGAACCAGCAGGACAGTCCACATAAACTGATACTCTGTCAGACACACGGGAGGAGATGAAGGTTTCTATGTTATTGTGACAGACTGAATAACCATTATCAGAGCAGATCAGACTCCAAGACTGAGGGTTTTGCCCAAACCAACAGTCATCGCTGTCTCCTTTCCTACTGATTCCTCTGTAACTCACTGATACATTAACTTTTCCTCTCCACTTGACCTCCCAGTAACAGCGACCAGTCAGACCATCACTACACAGAAGCTGAGGCCAGTAGTCAAATCTGTCTGGATGATCAGGATATGACTGATCCTCCTTCACATTTCAAATCAATCTTTCTATCCCTGTTGCTTTTTTGTAGAAGTATCAACGGTTTTATCTTCCTCTATCTACCCCTTTATTAAAAGGAACCTAAATATACTGAACTATTGTCCTTGGTTTTATTTAATGTATTTATTATCTCTAAAACTATGTCTTGTCTTGAATTTCATAACGTGTTTGAATACTTATTAAAGAACTACTTGAATCATAAACTATTATTTTTTTGAAAGTTTGACTTCTTCTATCCAGTTTAATGTAAACAATATTCCTACCACAGCACACGGCAAAAGCAAAACCTATTCTGGTATTTAAGGTTTCTGATGCATCTGTATAAACATTCATATTATCATTATACTTTAATCCTATATAATAAAATACTTTTTTTCACCCCCACTATATCTCTCTCTCCCCTTTCGTTCAATTTATCTATATTCCAACCAAAACTCTTGATTTGTTCTTTACACTTTTTCTGACAGGGTGTTAACAGACTATGTGTTGGATGGCTCGGACCATGTCCTCTTAGATTTTCCCAGTAAGTGACATTAGTTGTTGTCTTCTCAACTCCAGTGTCGTTCTTATTGCACCGCTGCATAATTTTATAGTCGGGTGTTGTACCTCACTTAGCTTTTTAGGAGGAATAAATAAAACATAAAGAATCTATTATTGACAATATTGACTCATTGTTTAAAAATCTAAAGATATTTCTGTCTGCTCCCCATTTCCTTCCCCTCAAATATCTTATTATATTCAGGATTCTCTTGTGCTTTTCTACAATTTTCTTTATACGTTCTCCCCAAGATAAACTTTAGTCAATCCAGATGAAAATATATTTGAAACTATTGACTAGTTTTAACATTTTTCTATATAGTTTAAGTGATACCTGATTAAATTTCTTCCTTTGTAAAATAATTAACTTTAGATTTCCCCACTGAAAATCTAAATCCCCATTTCATCCCCCATTGCTCTACCTTTCCTTTTGCTTCCTGTAATTTCTTAGTAATAAATTCCACATTCTTTCCTCTTTTCCACATAACTCCATCATCTGCAAACAAATATACTCCCACTGTGGCACTAAATATATCATTTATCATCACTGATAATAATGTTGGAAAAACGTTTCTTCTTCTTGCTTGCTTTTAATGGAGGTTTGCTGTCACCAGTTTGTGCATTACTGCCGCCTTCTAGGTGCTCTTTTGGCAGGTGGCATCCAAAAAAATGATGAATTATTGCCACCTACTGTGCTGGAGGGTAGACCAGAATTGACCATTCGGACCTCTACCCACAAGAAAGGAAAACTGCTGTATTCTATTAATACGTTGTGTTTTATTCAAAAACATGACTAAAGCCCCATTCCTCCCTGACCGACCGCTAAATCCTGTAGCCCCTGTGCTGTCAATGATATTTTTAATGCATCCCTTGCTGAATTATGCTGTTGACAGGAACACAACAAAAATCACATAACCCTGACTGGTATTATCTTAATAAATGTAATGTCTTACTTAGTTTTGTGTAACCCAATCTTAATCTTTATATTATATTGTCCTACTTTGTGTTTCCTCCTGCTGCCCTTTGTATACTATCTACAGTAGATGTCTGCCTGTTCGTCCCTGATGCCAGTTATTTTGTCCTTTGTTCATGATTTTCCATTTAATCATGGTTTTTCCTTCTGTATTAAAGAAATGTCCATGGTACTTTCCTGTTTGATTGCATAGAATAGGATATGAAATTGTTTAACCCACGATGGGGTTTGCAGCAGCCACAGGCAATTATCAAAACAACAGACACAACAGGATAAAAGAACAATAACAACAATATTCACTGTGATTAAATATAAACTAGGTATTAGGTAAGTTTTGCATCCTTTGCCAGTTAATTTACCACCTCTTTTTAATTTCCTTGTGTGCCAGTACCCACATAAATGTAATTATTATCTTTAACTGTTGTATATTGTTTAAAAATAGTTTTAGTGGTAACAGAGCTAAACTGGAATCTGAGCACAGAATAACTGTGTGGTTTCACCTGCTGCTGTAATAACTAACTATTCCACTGTACACACTGCACAATGGTCTGATGTTTTTTTTAAAATTAACAAATACATGCAAAGCTGGATAGTACTGTAAATGCATACCCTTTCTTCCTGTGTTTGGATAATTGGAGCTGTCCATGTAGATTTTAATGTCTGAACCTGTTCCTCAACCAACACAGTGTAAGGTGTCAGAATTCTCTTAGCAGGTGATTGTGATTTAACATAAATAAATCAACTGATACTTGCAGAAACAACCATAGTGTCACTGTTTCCTTCCACCAGAACCACAAGTCCAGTTAATGGATCTCTGCTCCATAGTGTAAACCACACTTCTGTTATTCATGTGATTTTCCAGTGTTATTCAGTGACATCTGATTTAAATTCAGTTTCTAAACTACATAAAACTGAAAGATGTTTGTTTTTAGCCCTGAACAAACTATTAAACTCACGCATTGCATAGATTAGAGATTTTATTAAAACTACAGAGTCACTACGATCATCACATCTACCAGCGAGGAGGCTGAAACCATGAGACACAGTCACTGAGCTCTTTGTTTCAGAGACTTCAGAGCTGGGAGGATGTCACCCAAACGACAGACTCCTGAAACACAAACACGTCATCAGCAGCTGCATAAAGGGTCAAATCACAACACCAGTTATTATTGTAACACTTTTATTTATGGACATGGTTTAAACAAACATTAACAGTGGTTAATTGGTGTCATTATGGGATGAGTAGCATCTCACCAAACACTGATTATTCACATTTCGTCCATCACTGTGTGTTTGTTGCGTTTATGAGGCTTATGAACTGTTGGATCAAACCAAACCTACTGTATTGCATATGAGACTGGTCCTGTTCTTACCCAGAGTGTGTGTAGCAATCCACGTCTGGACTGAGGTAACCCTGACCTACATGTGAACTTAACTCCCTCCTTTGAAGAGCCCCTACGTCCCTTTCAGTCCCCAGAGATAAGGGACCCTGAATCTTTCTCCACAACAGGAGACTGGTTTCTATCACAACAGGCACCAATTGACGCCAACATCTCAAAGGTCCATATCAAAGAACCATGAGTCCACTTTGTTGATCTACCTGTAAATCCCTCAGGATTCTACCTCTGCTTATCATTCCAAAAGGACAGGTTGTCACATTTATCACTGAGAAGCTGTCTCTCCCAGAACTGGGACCACCAGCCATAAAATGTGGAATGTGCTCATCAAAGAGAACGAGAGACTTCATTTGGACACAGGTTCTGGTTCAGATGCACCAGAACTTTCAACTCCCATGAAACTGATGTCATTGTATTCTCTGGACAAAATGTTTTCATTTGATATTAGATTGGTTTCTGTGTGATGTTCAATGCCTGATCTACAGATTTGCCAGGAAATTCCTAAAGTTACAAAGGGACTTCAACTCATCACCATGCTTTCCTTTGTGTGTAGGCACAAAGTTGAAATAGAGAGACTCACCTTTTTTACTTCTTTTAATCTGTACAACATACACATATAGACAAATAGACTATTTCCACCAGCTACAATTCGGTATCCTCATTATTGTATCACATTTTTAAGTGTTACAATTGTTTAATTAGTAATGTCCAGATTAGGTCATTTATAATTTGATTTTGCTTGCATTTATTATTCGTGTATGTTTTAGTATTTACTTGGTGTTACATAAGACAAGACCAGTCATCATGAATAACATTTAATTTGTTACAGCATTGTAAGGGACCACATATAAGACCTTAAGATTCAATGCATTTAATATTGCTTTTTAACCATTCTGACTTCTCGGCTCATTTGAGTGTCAAAGTGATCATTGCATGTTTATTGTGTTATGGTTTGATGGAACTTTGAGCTTGATGAGGAAAGCTTAGTTATCCCAGATTTAGGAGCGATCCAAATCAAATAGTTTGATTCCTGATCTGAAGAGGTGGAACTCTTCACCACTGGTTGAAGTCATTTCTCCGCCCTGCAGTGACCACTGCCCCAGAGGTATTTAAACCAGTGACACCCAAGGCAAAAGGGACTTCCCTCTATGTTCAAACTTCTTTCACTTTTTCTTTTTGCGTCGCATTACTTTTCTTTAATTTTCCTTTGTTCTTAAATTTTGTAAACCTAAGTTAAACTTAGAAACACGAACGAACAACGATTTTTGTAACGTTAGAAAGTCATCAAGAAACTCCGCGAAACTGAAACTATTACAACCAGTCCTTAATTGACTTGCTATTTTTGATTGAACTAATTAAATTAGATTCCAGCCCGTTTGCTTTTTGGGCTAGTTTAAGTAGCGCTGACGCTTTGCAACACCTTGGAAGTCCAGCCTGGCTGACTGTTACTCTGCTGAACCCGAGCCGTCATCATCACCGCGGGCGACGATTCCTGGCCCAGAGGCCGTGGCACCTGGACCAGAGAGGGCACGCCTGCTCAACCAACCGGTAACGGGAGACGCTGCACAGCGGCTACAGCTCCAAACTAAGGCAAGACGAACATCTCTGATCCTCTGAGAATTCTGGTGTTTCTCAAAGCGCTAAAATTGAACATTCCAAATTGATTAGTTATCCTTAGATTTGAATTAGTTAGAGACAAATACTCTTTTCGCTTGATCAAAGCCATCACACACTCAGGTCTTGACCATTCTTTGTGTTTTCACTCATTGATTCATTCACTGTTCATCATCTCATTCTGATCGTTCTCTCATTTTCTATTCTGTTTATTTGAGTATTTCCATATTCTGTTATTCATATATCCAGTAGTGTTAGATTAATAAAACGTTAAAAGGAATCTGGTTTTGTGTGCATTGTTCTTCAGATTTAAACAGAGGTCACTGAACCGCGACAAGAATTCACGGCATAAGAGACTGATTTGGTTTTATCACAAGAAAGTGGTTATTGTTGTTCATGAGTGGTAACTCATTGAATTGATATCTGGCTTTGACTAGATTAATACAAGCGTGGTTTCAGCTTTAAAACAAACCTGGTGCCCCAACTTCGAGGTATATTAATGCTTTGCATTAATATCAAACTATCAATAATTTGAATCCGCTACATGTGTAACAGCTCTGTCGCGAGGCCATGGAAAGCTGGGAAGAACTCCTCATGCTGCTTCACTTTAACAAGGATACTGAAAAACAACAGCAATGTAGGTTACAGAGGTACTGCAGTAAAACTGACTCCAGGATTTCATGTGTGAGTTACGTGTGTTTGAACCTGTCAATGTCAGAGTCTACCAGAACATCTCGGAGCCCAGCAGAGCGTTTAGTGGAGGACACCAGCGACGACACTGTGTTCACCACCTCAGCAGGAGGAACCCGGCTGTCTGAGCCACAACACACAAAATGTCTGTCAGACACATGCAGTACTGTCATTTACTAAGTCATTTAATTCTTACAGTGCAGAGTTAAAATAATGAAATCCACTTAGCATTTAGTATTGTGAATTCATATTACAGTATCAGGTGTAAGTCACCCGTTACTGTGTTTCCTAACCACTGCGCCAGTGTAGATTATCCAATTTCACTTGATTGGTTCTCCAAGTCAGCGGCGTGTAATGACAGCCAGAACAACTGCATGCTTCCACTAGGGGGCGGTATCCCGCTAAATACAAAACTACATAGTTATGCTGTGAGGGAGCCTCAGGTAATAACAATAGATAAATATTTGAATAGAAAAAGCAGTCAGTCTAGCCTGAATACTAGTAACTACAAAGGTCCAGGATTCACACTGAGTAAGTACATTAAACCTAGATTTCCATTTTATTTTAATAAATGTACTGTACATTGTGACGTGTTTGCTTGGTGGTTTCCCTTTTTAAAAAAATATGTATTGGCTCAAAAGGGTTGGAAAACACTGCTATTAAGAGTAATGTTAAATAATAAAAGGTGAATTTAAAAAGCAAAAAAAAAAAAGCAGAAGAACCTGACAGCTGTACTTTAGTGAATGCACTCAGCTGCAGGGTACAGTACCTAGGTCTAGAACGTCTCGGAGGTTCCTAATGGCTGTAGTCATCTCCCCCAGCCTGGTGTAGACCTCATTCATACGAGGGTAGACGCCGCTGAGGGAAAGGACGTCAAATAGTTTCTGGAAGTGAGAGACCATGGAGCCCAGAGTGAATGGTGTCGGAGGAGTCCGACACCATTCACTCTGGGCTCCATGGTCTGGATCCATAGTCTGGATCAGCACATCACACATGTTACCATGTTAATGAGTTGATTCAGTCAATCCAGTCCAGTATGTCAGTACTAAAGTGGTGCTAAACTTCACCTGATCATCACCAGTGCAGGTGTTTTCCAGCAGCGAGTCCACGAGCACCATCATGTCCTCCACCTTCACAGCTTCTGTAGAACTGGCCCCAGAGTCCGGAGGCTGCCAGGGCACCAGTCTGACAGCCAGTTTATCCAAACCACGCTGCAGCTCCTGAACTATCACAAAGAACAGTCAGCAGCTTGCATTTAGAGTGAGTGTAGAGTGCAGAGTGTATTTAACTAATGTTCAATATGTGTAAACACTTTTTTCTGCACATTGGGTCAAAACTGGAACAGAAGAAGTAACTGCATATAGTGTGTACACATTAGGAACTAAAATACTGTGTGCATTACGGTGGCTACTGTCAGCTTGAGAAGCCGAATGTGAACCATCTTCTTACTGCTGGTCTACTGCAGAGCTGTGTCCGCTGAAGTTCTTGCAGATGTTCTGAATGGTGCAACTCTCTTCCTCTTTGAGAGGCGAAATAAAGTGATCTCTGTATCTGAGCATTCTCCTCTGTCTGCTTTTAGATACAGACAGTATCTACAGTATCAGACAAAAACAGGTTAAAACAAGAGGAACAAACATTAAAGACTAAAGCTGACTATAATAAATATCAGTACTAAACATTTGGAACTCAGAGGCTGTTACAACAGCAGATTCATGTTTGAGTGAAGATATACTAAAACTTTATTGATCTCACAGTGGGGGAAATTTATCTCTGCATTTGACCCATCCCCTGGGAGAGCAGAGGGCAGACACGGTGAGGGGCACAGGAGGGAAGTGTCTTGCTCAAAGACACAGCTAATGCCAGAGGCAAGGATTGAACAGATCAAACCTTCTGCTTCTCAGTTCAATGCTCTACCATCTGAGCTACCAAGCCACCACTTAACAGATGAGGAGAAAATGAGCAGGGGAACTCACCTGAAGCGTACAGATTGAATGACAGGAGAACAGGTGGTCGACACAACTGTCATTTATTATTAAACACATGAAGATATTAACATTGCGTTAAACAATTTACTCTTACTTATTCGCTCTGTTAATGCTGAAAACACAACAGCAGCTGGTAAAGCAACAGATTCACAGTCAGCTCTTGTTGAACTGTACACTCACTGTTATACACGGATCTCTGGTCCAGGAGAACCAAATCTAAAAAAGTAGTAGGGGATCAGGAGCATCACTACTAAAAAACAAGATCTGCAGTAACTTTAAAATGTGTTTTAACCCTATACTACCCATTCATTGATTTATTATTTCATATTTGGTGCCATCTGTTTATCATTAAATGTGCCCCAAATTTGGGGACCTTGGGGTTTAAATCTGTTTGTTGCATCATCAACAAACCAAAAACCAGCTGGGGAGATCAGTGCACACACCATGAAGGTGTGATGCAAAGAGCCCACGATCCTCAAGTTGCTTCTGCCTTTTAACCCGTCTGTCCGACTACGGTGAAACATCTGTGTAGCTCAATCAGACTACAGCACATGCACCTTCTCATCCCTGTCGCTGTGTGTGTGGAGATGTTTACATTCTCACACCTGCATCACTGGCGTGAGACAACCATTGAACAATCTAGGTGAAATGTCAAATATATAAAACAGATGTAAGACAAAACACAAGATATTAATTGCAGAACATAAGTCATAAATTATATAATAACGCCATAAGTAAGAAACACTTTTTCCATTACTCTTTCTACTGTATTATCATTCACCAATGAGACTCACCTGAAAGGTTCTTATTCTGGACGGGATCTGCAAACTGAACCGGTTTAAAGCCATGGTGCTGGAGCAGTTTATTCAGGTCGGTCCATTCCACCTGCTCCTGCTGTGAGACCAACACACAATAAAAGCAGAGGAACGGGTTATAAACCTCCCACAGCAAACGGTGCTGACCTGGAACCGAGTGCAGGTCCACAGATACACGAAGGTTTTATCTGCCGGCTGTGAACAGGGAGCGGAGCTCAGGTCCATTCCTACCTGTCGAACCGTACAGGTACCAGTCAGGTCCTAAAGCTACACACAGTGACGTGTAGTGTAGTTCATCAACTCATGAACTCACCTGTTTCATGTTGTTTCATGTCCGCCAAACAATCAGCTGTTAGCGTCTAGCTAACAGGCAGATAAACGTCAGGCTATGACGACGAGGCTTACACCATTAGCATGTTTAACTCTTTACTCAACGTTAGAACAAATAATGGAGAAGACCCACACCTTGTTATTATGCAGTTATCGTTACAGTTTACCGACTCGTCCCACTCCATGAAACTTAGAAACTTACGAACCACTACGAAGTTGAGATAATCAGCCACGTGACAGTCGAAGGGCTTGAAAACGTATTAAATTCCACCGGAAGTTGTCAGATTAAAATTTCTTTTAAAGGTTGAAATTGTGTTTGTAATGGGCCTGCTGACTTTTATATACAAAACAATACATTCATTTGTAATGTACAAATGAAAAATATACTTCACTGGCTCAGTCTGACATATTTCTAAAGACAGTTGAATATTCAATTTTAATTCAATTCAATTTAGTTTTATTTATGTACACTGTAACACCAAATCATAACAAAGTTATCTCAAGGCACTTTACAAGATAAGGTTTAAGACCTTACGCAACTAAACCCAATAAATCAAACATACTGCAAGCATTTAATTACAATTTGACAGCAACAGGGGAGAGGTAAAACTCCCTCTCTAACAAGGAAGAAACCTCCAGCAGAGCCAGGATGAATGTGGGCGGCCATCTGCCTCGACCGGTTGGGGTGAGTGGATAGACAGAGAGAAATGGCACAGAAACAACAACAAGAAACAACAGAGCACAGGCAAGATGGTTGGACTAAAGACTGGACACAGGCAGGATGGTTGGGTCCACAGCTGCCTATCACAGACATCAAGCACTTAGTCTGATGATACCTGTAGGTGAAGACAGAGTTGGAGGGGAGAGAAAGAGACAAGGTTAGTTAAACATGGAACTATAATGGGAGGTTATTGGATAGAAGAGATAGAAGAAAACAGGGGAGCTCAGGAAACTCCTTTTAGCTATATTACTAAGGTGAGAGTGGGCGGTTCTAGAGATTTGTTTAATGGATTATATAAAAGAGAGATTCTGGCCAAAGATGACAACAAGGTTCCTCGCAGTAGAATCTGAAGCTAATGTCATGTCATCCAGGGTGGCTATCTGACTCAATAGTGTCTCTCTGATTTTTAGGCCCAACGATAAGAACCTCTGTTTTATCTGAATTTAGTTGAAGAAGGTTTTGAGACATCCAGGATTTGATGTCTTTTAAACAACTTTGAATTTTGACTAGTTGATCTGTTTCATTTTGTTCCAAAGACATATATAGCTGAGTATGATCTGCATAACAATGAAAATTTATAGAATGCTTCCTAATAATATCACAGATGGGAGACATGTATAGACTGAGCAGAACTGGATCAAGCACAGAACCCAGCGGTACTCCAAAGCTAATCTTTGCATATGGAGGATTTGAAGATGCAGGTAACAGATGTTTTCAGTATAGCTCAATGTGAGTTACTGTTAGTGTATATAAAGCTGGTTCTAGAAACAGACAAACACATCATGGTATGTATGTATCTTTGTGAAACACATAGACAGTAGAGGAGTGGAGAGAGTAGTGACAGTATACTGATACTATCACACTGTGACCTTAAACCCAAGCTCTGGAAGAAAAGAGCTTAGCTGCTTAACAATAATAGAAAAATTGAAATGGTACTGGACAGGACAAGAAAAAAACCCAGCAAAAATAGGAAACTGATATGCATGACATGAGTAACTAAATTAAGGATTAGGACCAAAACCCTGCCAGGCAGAGCCAAGAAACGGGTTATCGTAAAAAAGGTGCAGACAGAAACTGCAATCCAGTGTCTGTAACAAGAGCAGAACACGTTAACAGGAGCAAATAAAAGCTCAGGATGAGTAGGAAACGGTTTAGACAACAGGACAGTGACAGTAAATGAGCTGATTAGAATGAGCTTGGTAAGAGCAGGACGAGACAAGGCAGAATCTTAACTGTAGAGCACTTTTAGTCCAAAAGGCAAACAAAATCTAGATATTGGACAGGGTTGAAAGATACAAACATGGCACTAGGGTTTCCAACCATTACCGCTTATCCAGTATATGATTATTTAAAACCTATTTTAAACTAAATATAATTCTACATGCATGCCATTTTGTCACTAACTTTGTAAAATACTGTTTTAACCACAAAACACTGTTGAATCAGTTTCTGTTTTCGCCACCAGGCACTACGATCACTAATGTTTATCTCCAATAATTAAATCCCAGCTTTCAGTGAATAAAAGAACAAAATGCCTCTTATTGTGAAAATCTACTCCTGTTTCCTGCTTCCCCTCTAGGTAACAGCTCACCTGTCTCAGGTGTAAAGAGAAGAGTCGTCTTCTACTCTGAGAAACAACTGTAAGTTTGCATTGTTTAATTTTTCCTTTTTTTCTGTATGTTGGTAGCAGTGGTTTGTGTCTTAATGATATTTACTTTTTGACATGTAGATTATATTTATTCATTGAAGACATATTCAAATTAAAGAGAAAGAAATACATTTGTGTTAGTCGCTCTGAATAAACACTTTAACATTCACCATTAACTTGTGAAATACTGTAAAGAAGATTTTATTTCTGGAGTGATTTCTCTGTCCCATTGAAATGTTTATCTTTTTCCCCTGTTTAATTGTCTTTTTTAACCTATAGATGTGTTTATGTCACATGCTTGTTGCCCTCTTGCACTCTGGCCAGGGTTTCTCAGATCAGATAAACTCTATTGTTTAGGTCTAAGGTTCATCTCTGTTGTTACATATTAACTGAGTAGCCAGACATAATCAGCTCATACTCGGTGATGTGTTGAAATAGATGAAGCAGCTCAATTCATACAGTAATTAAAATGCTTTGGATCTACTGTGCATTGAAGATGCAGCATCGGTGTTCTGAGTATTTAAATCTTTTACTGTTGATACTAGAATCATACTACTCTAGTACTTCAGTCATGTATGAGGTAAACATATGAATCATATCTTTCTACTTTGTGGTGATGATGCTCAGATAAAACAGAACTTTGTTTATTCAGTACATAAACACAAACACACAGAAAGCGAATGTTTTTCAGCTGCTGGTTTTGATCCTCACTTAATCTGTTTATTATTATTGATCAGTAAATGGTTTACTGTGCAAAGAAAAACTGAAATGAATGAGAAATACTATATAATATAAATTATTATTAACATTTAGACTCTTTCAATTTGGTCATTGATGAAGGATTCTAAATATGGGAGGCCTGTTAACCCTTCTATCATTAAGATTCACTCTCGTGAGGACTCAGGATCATGTTTAACCCTGCACCTTCCTCCTTAAGGCTCTTTCCTGTCCCATAGTCAGACAGTGTTCTTGCTGTTCTGGGTAAATACTGTTGATGCATTGTGTTTCTTCTCCACATGAAGGTAAAAGTGTGTGTGAGCTGATGTGGATGTAAATTCAGGATCATGAACCAGCATGAGGATAAAGAGGAGGGAGCCCCTCCCTCTAAGATCAGGCTGTGTGGGGATCATGAGAGCCAGAACAAAGCTCAGAGGTGAGATGACGAATACCATCTGACTGATTCTATCTCCAAATCACAGACACCTTTTAATATTTCACCATCACATATCTCCTTTTATGGGTCATAAAGAAACGTTCACTGAATATGTGAAAGTCACTGAAGTTGTTTTTCTTTTAGGCCTTATCAGAAACAAAAAACAGCTGAACCTAAACCTGGACCTGGCCCTGAACCCAGCTGTGTGTCCTACAAGAGCAATGACTCAAAGGACATTATTTTTACTTTTAAAGACAAATGTCTATCAGAATCAAAGTGAGTTGTTGTTTGAGTTGAGTTAGTTTGAAGTGTTAATTGAAAAGGAAAAGGAAGAAACTGATCAAGACAAATGTTCAACTTTGATCAAATCTGTATCATGTGTACATGAAGATTGAGACCTTTTAATATTTCACCATCACATATTTCCCTTTATAGGTCATAAAGGAAAATTTAACTGAATATGTGAAAGTCACTAAAGTTGTTTTTCTCTTAGGTCTTATCAGAAACAAGAATCAGCTGAACCTAAACTTGGACCTGGCCCTGAACCCAGCTGTGTGTCCTGCAAGAGCACTGACTCAAAGGACATTATTTTTACTTTTAAAGACAAATGTCTATCGGAATCAAAGTGAGTTGTTGTTAGTTTGAGTTAAGTTTGTTTGAGGTGTCTTAAACTTATCAGGACAAATGTTAATCTTTGATCAAATCTGTATGTACACAGGATTTTAGTCAAATATGTCAAAGCATGTTTACTTCCAACAGTAAATTCTATTTACTACTGGAGACTTTAGTTGTGATGTTTTTGTCAGTAAGTGAAGACTACTGTTTTTCCACACACTAAAAAAAATAGATCTTAGACATGACATTTATTTTTGTAATTCTTGACAATCTTAAGTACAGGCACACAAGAAATCATCTTGTTGATTTCACTTCTTTACACTGATAAAAATAAACTAACTTTTTTTTAAGTAAAAGTATTTAAATGTCTATGTAAAAAGTAGTATTTTCTTTTGAAGTTTTGTTAATTTTTCTAGTAAATTCCACTCAATAACCCAGTAGTCTCAACTGCGCCCCCTCTGAATATGGTTGCTAAACACCCTAGATAATCAGTGCCTAAGCAATTGGAGTAGGAAACCCTGTGTGGATATACAAGCTCTTCCCCTCTACCAGAGGCCTGGGAACTTGAAGGTCCTTTGCAGTATCTTCTAGACAGAAATCTCAGCGGTTCCTGGGAGCTGTTGGCGCCACTCTATCATGGGAGTTACAGCCCCTAGTGTTCCTATCACCACGGGTACCACTTGTGCCCTCACACTCCACATCTTCTCTATCTCTTCTTTGTACTTGGTACTTCTCGATCTTTTGTGCTCATTGTTCCTGATGTTGCTATGACCTGGGATTGCTAAATCTATCACTTCAGCCTTGTTCCCTTATTTGTCCACCACTACTATATCAGGTTGGTTGGCCATTACCAGTTTGTCAGTCTGTATTTGGTGGTTCCTAGCTGTGTCATTGTCAACCACTTTTGGTGGTGTGTTCCATTTGGACTTTGGGACTCCCAACCTGTACTCTGCACATGTGTCCCTGTATTGTATATACCGGCCACTTGGTTATGGCGTTCCATGTATGCCCTGCATGCTAGCGTCTTGCATCCCACTGTTATATGCTGGATTGTTTCAGGGGCATCTTCGCACAGCCTGCACCTGGTGCCCTGCCGGTGGTAAATACCATGCAGCAGTTTGTTCCTTCATGAGGGTTCCTCGTCCTTCTACCCTTCTCCTCTGGTTACCGCTGCCTGAGCTATTCACAGCATGTCATCTGTTGGAGCCATCTTCCTGATGTATTCATGGAGCTTAGTTGTTTCATCCTGGATAGTGGCTTTGACGCTCACTAATCCTCGGCCTGTTTCCTTCTGCTTGGCATAAAGTCTCAGGGTGCTGGATTTGGGGTGAAACACTTTGTGCATTGAATCAGGAGCAGGAACAGGAAGGATGACTGTGGCAGATGACTGTGATGACTAAGGGCAGGCGGAGTCACGTTGTGGAACATAACAACTTTAGCCTTGTTCAATGATGGAGAGCTGCTGAGACTGAACCAATTGACTGTGACAGTAAACCTTCATCCCTACAGACAGTCTCCGACTCACTGCTCACATCCAACATCACTTCATGGACTTTTACCTTGTGTGTGTCTGTGTGTGGACTCACACTATGTGACTCATTGTTCATGGTTCCTCCACAGAGTGGACCAGCAGAGCTCAGAGGTTCCCAGTGCTCAGTCTGTCCAGCAGCACCAAACACAGCTGAACTCCATATTTATGGTCTGTACATGTACAACTACTACTGTTCATCTGTTGTGTTCACAATAATCTCATGCTGCACTTTTTAGACCAGTGAATTGTCAGTGTGTCCAACATGAATCTGATGTTTGGCTCCGTGGTTTTACTTGGAATGTGTCATTCATATAGTTTCTGTTCCAGCTGCTGGAGGAAAACATTGTCACATTTGTGAAGAAGGAGCTGAAGAAGATGCAAAAGGTTCTGAGTCCAAATTATCCAAAATGCTTAGAGAGTCAGAGGGAGGATGAGCAGTTGGATGATGAAAATGAAGAGCAGAGGATCAGCAGCAGAGACGCATTTCTGAAGATCACAGTGAACTTCCTGAGGAGGATGAAACAGAAGGAGCTGGCTGACTGTCTGCAGATCAGTAAGAGGGTTTATAACATTTTACATCACAAACACAATTACACATTTAATGATGTTAGAGAATTTAGTTGTTAAATGTGGAGCAGAATTCAATTGTTATGAATCATATTTTTGTTCATTCAGGATCTTTTGCTCCAGCTTCTCAGCGTCATCTTAAATCTCAGCTGAAGCAGAAGTTCCAGTGTGTCTTTGAAGGCATCGCTAAAGCAGGAAACCCAGTCCCTCTGAACCAGATCTACACAGAGCTCTACATCACAGAGGGAGAGACTGGAGAAGTTAACAATGAACATGAGGTCAGACAGATTGAAACAGCCTCTAGGAACCGAGACAGACCAGAAACAATAATCAGACAAGAAGACATCTTTAAAGGCTCAGCTGGAAGAGATGGAGCCATCAGAACAGTGATGACAAAGGGAGTGGCTGGAATTGGGAAAACAGTCCTAACACAGAAGTTCACTCTGGACTGGGCTGAAGACAAAGCCAACCAGGACATACACTTCACATTTCCATTCACCTTCAGAGAGCTGAATGTGCTGAAAGAGGAAAAGTTCAGCTTGGTGGGACTTGTTCATCACTTCTTCATTGAAACCAAAGCAGCAGGAATCTGCAGCTTTGACCAGTTCCAGGTTGTTTTCATCTTGGACGGTCTGGATGAGTGTCGACTTCCTCTGGACTTCAACAAAACTAAAACCCTGAGTGATGTCACAGAGTCCACCTCAGTGGATGTGCTGCTGACAAACCTGATCAGGGGGAACCTGCTTCCCTCTGCTCGCCTCTGGATCACCACACGACCTGCAGCAGCCAATCAGATCCCTCCTGGCTGTGTTGACCTGGTGACAGAGGTCAGAGGGTTCACTGACCCACAGAAGGACGAGTACTTCAGGAAGAGGTTCACAGATGAGCAGCAGGCCACAACAATCATCTCCCACATCAAGACGTCACGAAGCCTCCACATCGTGTGCCACATCCCAGTCTTCTGCTGGATCACTGCTACGGTTCTGGAGGATGTGATGAAAACCAGAAAGAGACCAAAGCTGCCAAAGACCCTGACTGAGATGTACATCCACTTCCTGGTGGTTCAGACCAAAGTGAAAAACATCAAGTATGATGGAGGAGCTGAGACAGATCCACACTGGAGTCCAGAGAGCAGGAAAATGATTGAGTCTCTGGGAAAACTGGCTTTTGAGCAGCTGCAGAAAGGAAACCTGATCTTCTATGAGTCAGACCTGAAAGAGTGTGGCATCGATATCACAGCAGCCTCAGTTCACTCAGGAGTGTTCACACAGATCTTTAAGGAGGAGAGAGGACTGTACCAGCACAAGGTGTTCTGCTTTGTTCATCTGAGTGTTCAGGAGTTTCTGGCCGCTCTTCATGTCCACCTGACCTTCATCAACTCTGGAGTCAATCTGCTGTCAGAAGAACAATCAACATATCAGAAGTCTGAAACAAAAACCAACAAATATGCCGAAATACAGTTCTACCATGACGCTGTAAACATGGCCTTACGAAGTCCAAATGGACATCTGGACCTGTTCCTGTGCTTCTTCCTGGGCCTTTCATTGGACACCAACCAGACTCCCATTAAAGGCCTTATTAAACAGTTAAGAAGTGAAAAAAAGATCATACAGGAAACAATTCAGTACATCAAGAAAAAGATCTCAGAGTCTCCCACTGCAGAGAAAAGCATCAACTTGTTTCACTGTCTGAATGAACTGAATGATTGTTCTCTAGTGGAGGAGATCCAACAGTATCTGAGATCAGGAAGTCTCTCCACATATAAACTGTCTGCTGCCCAGTGGTCAGCTCTGCTCTTCATGTTGGTGTCATCAGGAAATGAATTAGATGTGTTTGACCCAGTTAGATACTCTTTTTCGGAGAATGGTCTTCTGTTCCTGTTGGGTGTGGTCAAGGTCTCCAAGAAAGTTGTGTAAGTGTGAAGATACAATTTCTGTGTTAAAATGCTTTTCATTATATTTTAACTCACTAATACTTCCATTCTTTACATTTTTCTATTCAGACTGAGTAGCTGTAATCTTTCAGAGAGAAGCTGTGAAGCTCTGTCCTCAGTTCTCAGCTCTCAGTCCTCTAGTCTGAGAGAACTGGACCTGAGTAACAACGACCTGCAGGATTCAGGAGTGGAGCTACTGTGTGATGGACTGAAGAGTCCTCATTGTAAACTGGAGACTCTCAGGTCAGGTCAAGTTATTGTATTGTTTTAAATATATGAGCATATTTATTGGACATTTGAGATATGTATTGAGAGAAGAGACTAATCAGTGTAAACCTTTTAATATTAGAATTTTGTAAGTTTGATGAACAATCTTGTTCCACATTCTGAAAAAGAGACCACTTACAGCTGAGCGGTGTCATTTAATAGTTTTGTGATAACACAAAACCTGCTTATATGTAACATAAATTATTATAATTGGGATTATAGCTCCGGACTGGAGTTACCAATTATGCTTATAATTTAGTTTATTAGCTATAATAAAGTATTTATAACTATGTATAAAAATTGTGTTTAGTGCACTGCTGAAAAGAAAGTTGTGTTATAAATATTGTACATTTTATTAGCCAAAATGTGTAAAAACGTCTCTACGCTTTTAACAAGAGGTTATATTTTAACAGTGTGTTCGAATGAAGACACTCTTTCTAAGTCATTTAGCAGCTTTTTGTTTTGAATCAAAGCAGACAGTTTGTCGAAAGTCACAGATTCTGCATTTAGCCAAAGCCCTCTCCGTTTCTTCATTTGCAGTTAGTGGCTGGAAAAACAATACGGTTGTCCGTTTCAAGAGTCTCTGTGACGATATGTGGCTGGCCGATATTAATGGTCAGCCTGACCATTGCTGGAGCAGGTACCGAGAAAACCAGCAAGCACTAGTTGTAGTTTGTGAGCCCACGAGCAGTTGCGAATTACGTGTTTTACGTCATCATCTTCAACTTCAACAATGCCCTGGCGACTTTATGCAGAGAAATATGTCATAATTTGTCTGCATAGAAATTATGGAAGAATCTGATGGTCTCTTCATTCTTCAATACTACTCAATGTTTGTGTTCAACCCCTATTGAAATGATATTGGTGTATTCCTTTAATTTAATGATTAATAATAATTATTAAGTGAAACTGATAATTAATTATTAATAATTATTAATGGTGCCCCACCCTGCTACCAGGGTGGGGCAGGGTTATCAAGAAATAGCCAATACAATTTCTTACCTACTGTGTGTGTGTGTGTGTGTGTGTGTGTGTGTGTGTGTGTGTGTGTGTGTGTGTGTGTGTGTGTGTGTGTGTGTGTGTGTGTGTGTGTGTGTGTGTGTGTGTTACCATTATTTTTTTAAATCTCCGCTACTCCCTTGTGTGTACCTCTACCTGTGACAGCAACCAAAAGTGTGCAAAACAATTTCCCTCTGGGATGAATAAGTTTTTCAACAATACCTCAAATAAATCAGCAAAAAATAAATTAATAAATTGGTGTGTTTGGCTAAAAGTATATGTGTGCTTGTTACCTAAGATGGGTGTGCGTGCGTATGTACAGTATGTGAGTGTGGGTGTGTGTGTGTGGGAGAGAGCGATGAAAGAAAGCGTGCCCCCCTTTAGGCGTGTGGTGAGACTGCACAGAGGCAGCTGTGCCGCAGTATCTGTGAACTCTTTGAATGGCGCACACGTGTCCGGCACTCAGGAAGTGTGCAAAGCAATGTGAAATAGAACTAGCAAAAAGCACAGCATGCAGCAGCATTTCACCTCCCTTTTTACGACAGGACAAAAGAATGCCTCTGTTTTATTGCTCAATACTGGTGATGGGTTTGCGTGTCTGCACGGTTGCGGTCCGAATCAGGTGTGGGTCGCAGTGATGGCGCTGGGATCGGCTGATCCTCATCTGTGAGGTTGCAGCAGCGGTGAGCGGGACAGGCTAATCAAGCTGGCGGTTCCCTTTCGGGTTGATGGGAGTAGATGGGTGGTCAGAGTTGTGTCAGCAGGGAGTCCAGACGCCTCACTGGGGGAGCCAGGTATGGTTCTGCAGCCTGGTGCCTGGTTTTGGTGCTTAAGTTTGAAATCCCTTTCTTTCAACTCCCTAAAACCAGTCTGAAGATTTCCATGCAGGCAACATTTAGGCATATGATGGCTCATCTATATGCTGGTTAATTAGGGACCATTTGAGCATCTGGCTCCCCAACACCTGTAAAATGATATGTAATATGAGATGTCCACAAACACAACACTCAAAATTTTGAAGAGAAAAGATAAAATCTCACTAGGCAATGTTGAATGGTCATTGCTTTTCCATCAGTCACAAAACAACAAAACTTTAACTAATTGATCGCCAATGACCCAATGACCCACAGGAACAACCAGAGCAACAAAACAGCATCTCCCACAAGGGTTTACTTCTCCTAATTTCCTACATTGTTCATATCTGTGTTTCAGACTGAGTGCGTGCAACCTGTCAGAGAGAAGCTGTGAAGCTCTGTCCTCAGTTCTCAGCTCTCAGTCCTCTAGTCTGATTGAACTGGACCTGAGTAACAACAACCTGCAGGATTCAGGAGTGGCGCTACTGTGTGATGGACTGAAGAGTGCTCACTGTCAACTAGAGACTCTCAGGTCAGGTCAAGTTATTGTATTGTTTTAACTCTCAGGTGTTTCTAACTCTCAGGTTAGAAACATTGTCATACTGTACAGTAAGTAGCATTGTCACACTGCCATACATTATATAGTAAAAATCTGTGAAAACACAGTATTTAAAAGTTTATAATAGGTATAAATGATGATGAATGAACTCAAACTCACAAACCTTAAATATAGATATTCTGAGCCTGACCTGTGTTTTTTAATCTTCAAAAGTGATAAATGTCTTCAATTTAACAAATTTGCACTGTAGGTTTGTCAGTGTGTGACTCCAGTTCTCAGAGCCTAATTGTTGTCACATTGCCGATGATAAGATCAGATTAAATTTAATTTTATTTAAACTTTTGTTTGTTTGTGTTGTATTATGTGTTTGTAGGCTGTCAGGTTGTCTGGTCTCAGAGGAAGGCTGTTCTTCTCTGGCCTCAGCTCTGAGCTCCAACCCCTCCCATCTGAGAGAACTGGACCTGAGCTACAACCATCCAGGAGACTCAGGAGAGAAGCTGCTGTCTGGAGTGGAGGATCCACACTGGAGACTGGACACTCTCAGGTATGGAGACAACCACAGTGTCTGATAAAAGAAATCTGAATATTTAATAATAGTTTATTACTGTTAATGATCAGTTAAAGGTAGAGTAAAACATGTAAGGGCAAATAATGTCATGTTTGGAATGGGATTCAACTGGGTTTAAACTGGCAACCTTTTGCTTTCCAGGATGGTGACCTACGTACCAGGCCAATAACCCCAATTTGAATCCAACAAAAGCCAGAATTATCATGAAAAACAGATTACAGGTTAAAGGGCAACAAAACCAAAGCTCTTATGAGGGAGAATGAAAGAGCAAAGAATCAGGCGTGTAACAGAGTAAAATGATGCTGGTACTAATGATGATACTGAGAAATAACTAAAGATCAAGATAAAAGACAGAAACACATAGAATTAACTAATGCAATGCAAATGAATTAAATAAATACTGATGGAGCTATGAGCATAACTATAATAGATCCACTACCTTAGTTTATGGACTACATATATCAACTTTTGTATTTGAATCCAAAATGGGCACTCTGTTGTATTCTATAGGTATTTCTTGGAACAAAGTATGTCACTACATTTACTTTGTCATGATAATATTCCTGCCTTATACATTCAGTTAACTCATAACTCAATCACCTACATGTAACATATTTAGACTTTTGTTTATATTTGTCAGTTTAAGTCAAGTATAGTTGAGTATGATTACAAATCTGGATGAAAAAAACTTCACTTCTTTGTTATACTTGTAAGCAGAAACCAAGTATACTTGATCGCTTAAATATATTTTATAAATACTTTTTCATTTTTTAGTTTAAAACAAGTATACAAATAGTGTACTTGTATGAGCTACTTTTTGACACGCCTCTATCTGAACACAATCCTAAACCAATGTGTGTATTAGAGCCATGTAATGTTCATGTCTGCATGTCTCTGACCTCCTCCTTCTTTCAGGGTGGAGCCTTGTGGAGTCCGATGGTTGAGACCAGGTCTGAGGAAGTGTAAGTGTGTTTTTAAAGAGATCAGCAACATTCAACCATCTTCAAACTGTAATGAGTCATCATCAAACTGATGATAGATCAATAACTGCAGCTGGATTGTGTCTTGTTCTTTCCATCAGATTTCTTTCAACTCACAATCGACACAAACACAGTGAACAGAAAACTACAACTGTCTGACAACAACAGGAAGGTGACACATGTGAAGGAGGATCAGTCATATCCTGATCATCCAGACAGGTTTGACATGAAAACTCAGCTGCTGTGTAGTGATGGTCTGACTGGTCGCTGTTACTGGGAGGTTGAGTGGAGAGGATGGGTTGATGTATCAGTGAGTTACAGAGGAATCAAAAGGAAAGGGTACAGTAGACATTGTGTGTTGGGTTGCAATGATCAGTCCTGGAAACTGATCTGCTCTGATGTTGGTTACTATGTCTCTCACAATAACATAGAATCATTTATCTCCTCCTCTGAATCTCACAGAGTAGCTGTGTATGTGGACTGTCCTGCTGGTTCTCTGTCCTTCTACAGTCTCTCCTCTGACAAACTGATCCTCCTTCACACCTTCAACACCACATTCACTGAACGTCTTTATGTTGGGTTTGGGTTCTGGTCTCCTGGTTCCTCAGTGTCTCTGTGTGACATGTAGTAGTGAGAGTCTAGTTCTGTTGGAGAAAGGTTGTGTGCATGCTGTATATGTGTCCTTTCATTTACTGTACTATATATATATATATATATATATATATATATATATATATATATATATATATATATATATATATATATATATATATATATATATATGATCGTAGCTGTTTAACTCTTGACCCCAGGACTCAGATGACTCAATATTGTAGTTTTATGTTTGTGTCTGCTTGAAATTGCAGAGAGATGAGCACAGTTCATACTGCCACCTGTAACATATATCCCAAAACCATACTATGTAGTAAATGCAAACATTGCATTGTGTCAAAAAAAACAATACTTGTTGGACCATGAGTGGGTTATTTTGTTCTTGAGAGAGAACAAAACTTTCTCTAGTAAACATACATTCACATAAACATACATTCATATAAATCACATATGGGAATTAATTTAGTTGGGAGCAAGAATAAAGGTTATCTATCTCCACACAAATCAAGGGTTAGAAAGAGAACCTCCTCCCTTTGCACAGAGCCTACTGGCCCTCTGTGCTGCTACATACACTTATATCTCAGCATGCACTTATCTCTCTTCTTGCCATAAAGCAGGTGTATAGATGATGACATGAATTAAACTGGAGTGATCATTTTTGTAAATTTGAAAAATTTTCACGATGTTGTTTGTATAGATGTATTTGTCCTATTGCACTTACTGTAATGTACTGTAAAGGTCCAGCTGAGTTTAGTATCATGTTTCTTTTTTATTGGAGTCTTGTATATTAAACCATCTGAGTTTAAGCACATGATAAATATCTATTTCACAGTGTTTACATATGATGGGACACAATAAAGCACATGATAAATATCTATTTCACAGTGTTTACATATGATGGGACACAATAAAGCTCTTTGTTCTCTGAACTCATTAATAAAAAATGAATAAATAATGTATCTCCAGTTTACATTGTGTAAATTGTCAGTGGTGACTGATACAAGTCCTACAACACCATGACCACTTTTTTTAGTACAGATTAACTATATATAACAACACCACCACCACACTTTCCTACAAATAAAACTACTAAAATGACAGTACTAGTCAACGTGGAGAACAGGTCAAAAACCGGAGGCAGTGTCAGGAATAGGAGTTTGTAATGTAACCCTTCTTTTATAAAAAAATGTTTGTTTTTGTTTTTTTTTTTTTGCTACATTTAGGATATATTTATCCTATAGGTTTAATCCGTCCCTGAAACGTAGCATTCAACTCACAGACAGGCCGATAAAGCTTCTTGGTTACTCACCAGTCTCCGCAGCACCAGAGGCTTTTCTTTTACTAGTTTTGGTTCTGAGCTCATATTGAACTTTTAAACTCTGAACTCTTGTCGCCTCCTCCCTGAACCACCGCCTTACCGTGGTGGAGGAGTTTGTGTGCCCGAATGACCCCGGGAGCTATGCTGTCGGGGCCTAAATGCCCCTGGTAGGGTCTCCCAAGGCAAACCGGTCCTGGGCGACGGGCCAGACTAAGAGCGGTTCACAACCCCCCTATGAAAGGCAAACCACCAAGGCCAAAGACGTCGCCCGGTATGGCGCAACCGGGGCCCCACCCTGGAGCCAGGTCCGGGGTTGGGGCCCGTATGCGAGCGCCTGGTGGCCCCACGGGGCCCGGTCGGGCACAGCCCAAAAGAGCGATGTGGGGCCGTTCTCAAGTGGACCCACCATCCGCAGGAGGAACCGTAGGGGGCCGGTGCAGAGTGGATTGGGCAGCAGTCGAAGGCGGGAGCGTAGGCCAATCCCTGACCCAATCCCTGGATAACTAATCTGGCTATTGGGACATGGAATGTCACGTCACTGGGGGGAAAGGAGCCTGAGCTTGTGCAGGAGGTCGAGCGGTACCGGCTAGAAATAGTCGGGCTCACCTCCACACACAGCCTGGGCTCTGGAACCCAACTCCTTGAGAGGGGCTGGACCCTTTTCTACTCTAGAGTTGCCTGCGGTGAGGGGCGGCGGGCTGGTGTGGGCTTGCTCATAGCTCCCCAGCTTAGTCGCCATGTGTTGGAGTTTTCCCCGGTGGACGAGAGGGTTGCTTCCCTGCGCCTTCGGGTGGGGGATAGGTCACTCACCGTCATTTGTGCTTACAGGCCAAATGGCAGTGTGGAGTACCCGGCCTTCTTGGGGTCCCTGGAGGGAGTGTTGGAAAGCGCTCCAACTGGGGACCCCATCGTTCTTCTGGGAGATTTCAATGCCCACGTAGGTAACGACAGTGATACCTGGAGAGGCGTGATTGGGAGGAACGGCCTCCCTGATCTGAACCTGAATGGTGTTATGTTATTGGACTTCTGTGCTAGGCACAGTTTGGCCATAACAAACACCATGTTCGAACATAAGGGTGTCCATCGGTGCACATGGCACCAGGACACCCTAGGCCGGAGGTTGATGATAGACTTTGTAGTCGTTTCACCTGACCTTCGGCCATATGTTTTGGACACTCGGGTGAAGAAAGGGGCTGAGCTGTCAACTAACTGATCACCACCTGGTTGTGAGTAGGATCCGCTGGCAGGGAAGGAGGCTGGAACGACTTGGCAGGCCCAAACGTATTGTGAGGGTCTGTTGGAAATGCCTGGCTGAACCCTCTGTCAGACGGACCTTTAATTCACACCTCCGGTAGAGCTTCGACCAGATTCCGAGGGAGGTTGGAGACATAGAGTTCGAGTGGACCATGTTCTCCGTCTCCATCGTCAACGCGGCCGTTCAGAGCTGTGGACGCAGGGTCTCCGGTGCCTGTCGTGGTGGTAATCCCTGAACCCGGTGGTGGACGCCGGAGGTAAGGGACGCCATCAAGCTGAAGAAGGAGTCCTACCAGGTATGGTTGACCTGTGGGACTCCTGAAGCAGCTGATGGGTACAAGCAGGCCAAGCGTGCTGCAGCCTGTGCTGTTGCGGAGGCAAAAACTTGGGCTTGGGAGGAGTTCGGGGAGGCCATGGAGGAGGACTATCGCTCGGCCTCAAAGAGATTCTGGCAAACTGTTCGGCGCCTCAGGAGGGGGAAGCAGTTCTTTACCAACTCTGTTTTCAGTGGAGGTGGGGAGCTGTTGACCTCAACTGGGGATGTTATTGGACGGTGGAAGGAGTACTTTGAGGATCTCCTCAACCCCTCTGACATGCCTTCGGCTGAGGAAGCAGAGGCAGGGGACTCAGAGGTGGACTCGCCCATCACCCAGGCTGAGGTCACTGAGGTAGTTAGTAAGCTCCTCGGTGGCAGAGCAGCGGGGGTGGTGGTCGAGATCCGTCCTGAGTACCTCAAGTCTCTGGATGTTGTGGGGCTGTCTTGGGTGACACGCCTCTGCAACATCGCGTGGAGGAGGGGGACAGTTCCTCTGGACTGGACAACCAGGGTGGTTGTCCCTCTTTACAAAAAGGGGGACAGGAGAGTGTGTTCCAACTATAGGGGGATCACACTTCTCAGCCTCCCTGGGAAAGTCTATGCCAGGGTACTGGAGAGGAGAATTCGGCCGATAGTCGAACCTCAGATACAGGAGGAACAATGTGGTTTTCGGCCTGGTCGTGGAACGCTGGACCAGCTTTATACCCTCAGCAGGGTGCTTGAGGGTTTGTGGGAGTTTGCCCAACCACTCTACATGTGCTTTGTGGATCTGGAGAAGGCATTCGACCGCTTCCCTCGTGACATCCTGTGGGGGGTGCTCTGGGACTATGGAGTCCAGGGCCCTTTGCTAAGGGCTGTTCGGTCTCTGTACAACCGGAGCAGGAGCTTGGTTCGCATTGCCAGCAATAAGTCAGACCTGTTCCCGGTGCATGTTGGATTTCGGCAGGGCTGCCCTTTGTCACCGGTTCTGTTCATTATTTTTATGGACAGAATTTCTAGGCGCAGCCAGGGGCCGGAGGGGGTCTGGTTTGGGGACCACAGGATAGCATCTCTGCTTTTTGCAGATGAGTTGTCCTGTTGGCTTCATCAGGCCAGGACCTCCAGTGTGCGCTGGTGCGGTTTGCAGCTGAGTGTGAAGCGGCTGGGATGAGAATCAGTTCCTCCAAATCTGAGGCCATGGTTCTCGACCGGAAAAAGGTGGTTTGCTCTCTCCAGGTTGGAGAAGACTTCCTGCCCCAAGTGGAGGAGTTTAAGTATCTTGGGGTCTTGTTCACGAGTGAGGGAAGGAAGGAGCGTGAGTTTGACAGACGGATCGGTGCGGCGGCTGCAGTAATGCGGTCGGTGTATCGGTCCGTCGTGGTGAAGAGGGAGCTGAGCCAAAAGGCAAAGCTCTCAATTTACCGGTCAATCTACATTCCTACCCTCACCTATGGTCATGAGCTTTGGGTCATGACCGAAAGGGCAAGGTCACGGATACAAGCGGCTGAAATGAGTTTCCTCCGCAGGGTGGCTGGGCGCTCCCTTAGAGATAAGGTGAGGAGCTCTGTCATCCGGGAGGAGCTCGGAGTAGTCGCTGCTCCTCCACATCGAGAGGAGCCAGTTGAGGTGGCTCGGGCATCTGGTTCGGATGCCTCCTGGACGCCTCCCTGGGGAGGTGTTCCGGGCATGTCCCACCGGTAGGAGGCCCCGAGGAAGACCCAGGACTCGCTGGAGAGACTACGTCTCTCGGCTGGCCTGGGAACGTCTTGAGGTCCCACCGGAAGAGCTGGAGGAAGTGTCCGGGGAGAGGGAAGTCTGGAACTCTCTGCTTAGACTGCTGCCCCCGCGACCCGGCCCCGGATAAGCGGATCAAAATGGATGGATGGATGGATGGACTCTCGTCGCAATGCTTGATGAAAGTTGATGAAGGTGCAACTGTGCAAACAAACACAGCAGATCCTCGAACCAATCTGGTGATGCATATGCATAGCAAGCCTCAAGGATATTAATAGAAACAGCGCTTCCAGGACACATCATGTCCGACTGTGATTCGTCAGAAACGAACAAGACGAGGTTGGGCATCACCCCAGGAGGACACCGGACGTACTGTAAGTGGGTCCACAGGTTAGAGGATTCCCAGGTTGGATGAACCAGAGACCGGTCCCACTTCCCCCAGATTGAAGGACTTTTCCAAGTTGGATGAACCAGTCCTGAGTTTTCTGGTGAGATGATTCCCAGATGATTATTACCTTGCTTGGTGATTTTGGTTTGGTGCCTATAGTAGGAGTGATGTGGCACCTGAGAAAAGAAAAAAAAAATTGGGGTATTGAACCCCGGCCTGCCCTGCCACCTTCCCAATATCAGCGTCATACAAAGCCCAGAAGATAGGAGAGGATGTCTACTCTCCGTGCCACAAACTGAACACAAGTCCCTGTGGCATCTTTGTGGCAGGCCCCACAACCAGACAACGGAGTGCGTTTCGAGGACCTGTTTGTCTGACACCTGGTAGGGCCTTTACATTGATCCGGATAATCTGCCCATAATGGGGCCAAGCACAGGGATCGTGTTCTGTTACATGGGCAGTCTCGACCCGGGATACCTGTTCAACATTGGTAGTGACAAGAAAGCTCACAGCGTTGGGTTTTGTTTGACCCTGTGCAGTGTGATTATGATCATGCAGGGCCCTTCGAGCTTCACAGAGGCATCAAAAAGATCTTTAAGTGTGGTAAAGGATTGAACACAAAGCTAAGGCAGAGCTGGTCCAAAGTCGAGACAACGAACAACTCGAAACACAAAAAATGTCCAGGACAGGCAGGAAACATAGCAGACAGCAAACAGAAGAGGTGAAAGAAGTAGAAGTAAAATCAGGTCATATTGATTATCTGAAACCAATGGAAACCCTGAATTCAAAGCAAACTGACCATGAGAGCTTGTGTATGCATACACACAATGACAGAAATTATGAAACTATATTCAAAACCTAAAACATTAGTAATTAAATAAATAGAGGAGGACCAAACGCTAGCAGCAAGAGTCAGGGTCTGATTCACTGTCCAGGTAAATTCACCAGCAGAGGGAACCTCTGATGAAAACAGAATCAGATTCATTTTTTTAGAAGTGAAATCAAAGAAACAGGTTGTCGTGAACAGGTGCAGACAGAGACTAGAATCCAGGGTCTGTAATAAGAGCAGAACATGCTAACAGGAGCAACAAAACCTCAGGATGAGTAAACAATTAGGTCATGTATGCAAAAGACAAGACGGCTAATAAGCAAACAAACAAAAACACACAGCCTAGCTGAATGCTTTAAATAGTCAAGAGAACAGTGACAAAAAATGAGCTGACTAGAATGAGCTGGGTAAGAACAAGACGAGACAAAGCAGAGTCCTCACAAACGTACTGTAGGGAATGTCCATGACTTTCTACACTATTATTTCTACACCGCCTCAGCCCCACACCACGGAGTGTACCACCCGAAACACAGGAAAACATGCTTTATTTCTTTACATGGCAGAGGTTAAAACTTTATTTTAAACACAGCTAAATTATGTCACCGTTCAGAAAGTACAACATCACGCAAATTGTGATTTAGTTTGGTGTTTGAAAAGTGGTCAGGTCAAAAACTGCTTACGCTCAGTCATGCTGCTACCTGCTCTAATCGGATTACCTGATGTTGACTCACTTGAGTAATACTTCCCATGCTTAACTGTTTCCTTCCACCAAAACCACGAGTCCAGTTTTAATGGATCCCTGCTCCACACAGTGTGAACACGTCTGTTATATCAGTTATATCTGTTCTATATATTTAAATTCAGTTTTTAAACAACATCAAACTGAAAGAATTTTGTGTTCATCCCTGAACAAACTGTCAAACTCACGCTTTGCATAGATTAGAGATTTTATTAAAACTACAGAGTCACTACGATCATCACATCTACCAGCGAGGAGGCTGAAACCATGAGACACAGTCACTGAGCTCTTTGTTTCAGAGACTTCAGAGCTGGGAGGATGTCACCCAAACGACAGACTCCTGAAACACAAACACGTCATCAGCAGCTGCATAAAGGGTCAAATCACAACACCAGTAATTACTGTAACACTTTATTTAAGGACATGGTTTAAACAAACATTAACAGTGGTTAATTGGTGTCATTATGGGATGAGTAGCATTTCACCAAACACTGATTTTTCACATTTCGGCCATCACTGTGTGTTTGTTGCGTTTATGAGGCTTATGAACTGTTGGATCAATCCAAATCTACTGTATTACGTATGAGATTGGTCCTGTTCTTACCCAGAGTGTGTAACAGCTCTGTCGCGAGGCCATGGAAAGCTGGGAAGAACTCCTCATGCTGCTTCACTTTAACAAGGATACTGAAAAACAACAGTAATGTAGGTTACAGAGGTACTGCAGTAAAACTGACTCCAGCATTTCATGTGTGAGTTACGTGTGTTTGAACCTTTCAATGTCAGAGTCTACCAGAACATCTCGGAGCCCAGCAGAGCGTTTAGTGGAGGACACCAGCGACGACACTGTGTTCACCACCTCAGCAGGAGGAACCCGGCTGTCTGAGCCACAACACACACAATGTCTGTCAGACACATGCAGTACTGACTCTGACAATATATATAACAATCGATAAATATTTAAATAGAAAAAGTAGTCAGTTTGGCCTGAATACTAGTAACTACACAGATCCAGGTTTCACACCGAGTAAGTACATTAAAACTTTGATTTTCATTTCATTTTAATAAATTTATTGTACGTTTTGTGACGTTTTTGTTTGGTGGTTTGCCTTTTTTTTAATGTGTATTGGCTCAAAAGGGTTGGACAACACTGCTATTAAAAGTAATGTTAAATAATAAAAGGTGAATTTAAAAATAAATAAAAGAGAAGAACCTGACAGCTGTACTTTAGTGAATGCACTCAGCTGCAGTGTACTGTACAGTACCTAGGTCCAGAACGTCTCGGAGGTTCCTCATGGCTGTAGTCATCTCCCCCAGCCTGGTGTAGACCTCATTCATACGAGGGTAGACACCGCTGAGGGAAGGGACGTCAAATAGTTTCTGGAAGTGAGAGACCATGGAGCCCAGAGTGAATGGTGTCGGACTCCTCCCAGTCTGGATCAGCACATCACACCATAGAAACCATGTTAATCAGTCAATTTAGTCAATGCAGTCCAGTATGTGAGTACTGAAGTGGTGCTAAACTTCACCTGATCATCACCAGTGCAGGTGTTTTCCAGCAGCGAGTCTACGAGCACCATCATGTCCTCCACCTTCACAGCTTCTGTAGAACTGGCCCCAGAGTCCGGAGGCTGCCAGGGCACCAGTCTGACAGCCAGTTTATCCAAACCATGCTGCAGCTCCTGAACCATCACACAGAACAGGTCAGCAGCTTCAGAGTGTATTTAACCTATCTTTAATATGTGTAAAAAAAATTTCTGCACATTGTGTCAAAACTGGAACATGGTGAATTACATATTAAATTACCAGGACCATTGTAAAAAAACACAATAAAACTGTGGTTTGGTTGTTGCCAGTTCTGACTGACAAACCTTTCAGAAATCTCTGGTATTTGGTATTTCCCAGCTGTGCTATGGTTCTGATGGGAGTACAGTATGAAGTATAGTAGTTATCGTAATAGTAGTAGTTCTGAAGTATTTACCTTCAGCAGGTTCAACTGCTGAGCCCACATCTTCACTGTGGGGACCAAACTCTGGAACCCAGCCAGGTCCACACCAACAGAGGGTTTCTGTCTGTGCAGCTGTAATGGAGCACTGGACCCAGTCACCACCGAACTGATCTCAGTCAGCAGCTAGAGACATCAGGGACAGGTTCAGTCAGATAGTGGTACGGTTAATTCATTAATGGATCTGGCTTAAGGGCAGAGTCTCTTCTAATGAAGTTCTGTGGTGAGTGTTTGGGTCAACAGAACCTCTCTCCAACCATAAAACACCACAACACCTGATGGATTTAGAAAACAAGCCACTTACATAGTGATACTGAGAACAGAACCTAGCATCTCTGACTGGGTCACCAATGTCTTCATCACTCTCAGGTGTTCTGCCGTCTGACCTGAAAAGATCAAAAACTGACATCACCACAACAAACTAAAATTAATCTGGTGTTGGTCCTTCATCACATGTCAGATACTGACTAGCAGGTCAGACTCAGGGAACTCAGAACCAAACACATACTGTAAATGAGCGTTCCTACCTTGTATCATTGGGTTGGTTTAATCTCAGATGACCCAGTTTGTGTTTGTAGAAATTCTCATCTCTCAGTGTCGGCCTGAAACCATAAAACATATCAGCTCACTTAATTCATCAAACTGTTTTTATGGGTGTAAGGTTTCTATCAGAAATTACATTCTAATTTGGTATCTGTCAGCACCAGAATAGGTTTTAACGCTGACTGGAGAACAGTTCGTGTTTTCATACAGGTCAGTAACATAGCGTCAGTGTTTAGTGAATCCAAAAATACCATATGTTCATTTGTAACTGCATGTCACACTATAAGAGTGTTCATGTAATAGATGTGTGTGACAGCTGCTGGAGGCCTGTGTTACCTGAGCTCATCCAGTAGCAGAGTCAGCTTAGTCTCATAGAAGTCGATGACATCCAGCAACCTGCAGACACAACAACATGGACAACAAAGCTGTGAATGTCGTTGAATTGTTTAGCTTCTCTTTAATGTGAAAGTCTGAGAACACTTCAGTACTTCTTCAGTAAGTAAGTCTACGCTTTGAGAAGTAACTGCATATAGTGTGTACACATTAGGAACTAGAATACTGTGTGCACTACAGTGGCTACTGTCAGTTTAAGAAGCTGAATGTGAACCATCTTCTTACTGCTGGTCTGCTGCAGAGCTGTGTCCGCTGACGTTCTTGCAGATGTTCTGAATGGCCCGACTCTGCCGAGCTAATCGATTCTCTTCCTCTTTGACGGCGAAATAAAGTTTTCTCTGCAGCTGAGCATTCTCCTCTGTCTGCTTCAACAGTTTCTGCTGCAGAACCTCACACAGTTTCTACAGGAACAGACATAAACAGGTTAAAACAGGAGGATTAAACATCAAAGACTAAAGCTGATTATTATAAATACCAGTCGTGAAATTCTCACATACCTGTGCATCCTGTTTTGCCTGCTGTGGCTGGTACTCCTGCCCAGCCTTGCTGAGGTAGCGGTCTTCCAGGTCCTGAACCCTGGTCTTGACCCGGTCCAGCAGCCCCTCCAGCTTGGCTGCTCTCTGAGACTGTTGAACAGCTCGACTCATGTGCTCCTGAGCGTCCTGTCTGACAAAAACACACAGAAAGGATCATGAGCACTTCCTTCACCTGCTGCATCTTCTCCTGGATCAGAAAGCTGAACCAGTCATACACAGAACCAAACATGAAGATTCCAGAGGCTGTTATAGCAGCAGATTCATGTTTAATTACATCTTATTTGTTCACATGGCTTAATTCAGATTAGGAAAATAAACCTGTTTGAACAAAGGTGTATTAACAACCTGAGTGTTTGAGTTAAGATATTCAGATAATTTAAACTTTATTTATCCCACAGTTGGGGAAATTTATCTCTGCATTTGACCCATCCCCTGGGAGAGCAGAGGGCAGACACGGTGAGGAGCACAGGAGGGAAGTGTCTTGCTCAAGGGCACACCTTGCGCCAGAGGCAAGGATTGAACAGATCAAACCTTCTGCTTCCCAGTTCAATGCTCTACCTACTGACCTACCAAGCCACCACTTAACAGATGAGGAGAAAATGAGCAGGGGAACTCACCTGAAGCATACAGGTTGAATGGCAGGAGAACAGGTGGTCGACACAACTGTCATTTATTATTAAACATATGAAGACAAAACCAACTGTACTAAAGCCATGTGTAGTCTGAGGAAATACTCTTCTCCAAGAGTATATTTTGGTACAAAACTGTCAGAGTATCTGGCTCTTCTTTGTCCATTAGCATAGCATTAAGCAGCTCATCTTCCCAATCCAATTACTTTAAATCAATATGCAACAAACACAAATTCTCGATTTACTCTTATTCCTCCGCTCTGTTAAACTAGCTGAAAACACAAAAGCAGCTGTTGAAGTAACTGATTCAGAGTCAGTTCCAGTTGAACTGTAGTATTTACTGATTAAATTGATACAATGGAAATAAGTTGCTTCACTGCTAAACTTACTTGAGTTGGTTGTTGGACCTTACAAGCTCGTGAATCAGAACCTGTCTCCTCTCAGAGTCTGTGAGCATGGTCCTCAGAGTGGACCGGACCTCAGCAGCTGATCTCCGGTCCAGGAGAACCAAATCTAAAGACAGAGTAGGGTAGCAGGAGGATCACTATTAAAAAAAAACAAGTTCTGCAGTAACTTTAAAACGTCTTAATTCTGACACCACTAAAATAACAAACCCACTAAACTTATACCACTACTACTTATACCAACATCTTAATACTCTTTCTACTGTATTATCAGAGACTCACCTGAAAGGTTCTTATTCTGGACGGGATCTGCAAACTGAACCGGTTTAAAGCCATGGTGCTGGAGCAGTTTATTCAGGTCGGTCCATTCCACCTGCTCCTGCTGTGAGACCAACACACAATAAAAACAGAAGAACGGGTTAAAAACCTCCCACAGCAAACGGTGCTGACCTGGAACCGAGTGCAGGTCCACAGATACACGAAGGTTTTATCTGCCGGCTGTGAACAGGGAGCGGAGCTCAGGTCCATGTCCTGCCTGTCGAACCGTACAGGTACCAGTCAGGTCCTAAAGCCACAAGTGAGCACGTTGCTAGCGTGACGTCAGCAGCTACGCACAGTGAAGCGGATACACACGGTGACGTGTAGTGTGTTACACTAGCTCGTGAACTCACCCGCTCCATGTTGTCACTTGGCTGAAAGAAGCCAAACACGTTTTGTTGTTAGTGTAGTCACGTTGCGTTACTAAGTCCAAATAAGAGACACGTTCAGAGCTGTCCTTTATGGTAGTATAACAATGAATATTCAGTAAAACAATAAACACACAACCGTCTGAACGGGCAGCGGTTAGCGTCTAGCTAACAGGCGGATAAACGTCAGACTATGACGACGAGGTTTTACACCGTTAGCATGTTAGCAACTCTTTACTCAACGTTAGAATAAATTAACTACTAAATGAGTTACCGCCGGTTCTATTTATGGCAGTTATCGTTACTGTTTGCCGACCCGCCCCACTGTACGAAAACTAGACAGTGACAAACCGCTACGAAGTTCAAAATATCAGTCACGTGACAGACGAAGCGCTTGTAAAGGCAGTAACTTCCACCGGAAGTTGTCAGATTAAAATGATGAAATAATGAAAAACAATGATAAATGTGGTTGTAATGAGCCTGATGAGCCTATAAAGATGTCCACTTGTCTGACTAGTTGTTTTTCTCTGTCTGGATTTTAATACAAACAGGAGAAGAAGCCAGTGGTTGTTTTACTTTATATTTACTGTAGTGTCGATATGAATTTTGTTTGAGTAGGCCAAATGGTAATTTGCTCGATAGTAATATCTACAAAGCAAAATAAACATTGATGAACTAATCAAATGTTACAAAATATCAGACCTCAGACCTCAGAAGAGTGGTCCATTACAGTAAACCCCCTTAACAAGCGCCTCTAAAAAAGTGTCACCCAGTCTGCCTGGGTTGTCCCTGTAGAACAGGTGGATATGAGCCAGAATATAATGGAACCTGCGTGGATGTGCTGGCAGAGGATTGACGAGATTGCATATGAATTGTTGGAAGACAAGAGCTTAGTCTGCTAACATTAACATTAACATTAATATTAACATGTGTCTGGCATTATCCAGTTTTGCTCCAATGTAAGAAGGTCATATTGTTGGTTTTTTTTTTGGGGCTCAAAATACACAAATCACACAAGTACCAATTGGAAGGCATTCATTGTTCCAGGAAAAATGTTTAGTGAATACATAGAATATACGGTCTGTTTATGTTTGCTTTTAGTAACATTCTATAGTGTTTGCAGGATATGACACTGTCGATATGACCCTCACTATAACTGAGTACAGACATCTGTGTATTTCTGTATGTGTCTGCAGGCTGTCAGGTTGTCTGGTTTCAGAGGAAGGCTGTGCTTCTCTGGCCACAGCTCTGAGCTCCAACCCCTCCCATCTGAGAGAACTGGACCTGAGCTCCAATCATCCAGGAGACTCAGGAAAGAAGCTGTTGTCTGGACTGGAGTATCCATGCTGGAGACTGGACAATGTAAGGTATTGAAACTACAGGCCATGTCTGTTAGAGGCAGTGTTGCCAGAAGGGAAAATATAAAATACATAGCATCTAACTCCAAGAGTTAGATGAGCAACAATACAGAGCAACAATCTGGCAATGAGCCCCTTTCAGCCTGGTGAAGTCCATTGGTTGAGACCAGGTCTGAGGAAGTGTAAGTGTGTTTTTAATGAGATCAGCAACATTCAACCATCTTCAAACTGTCATGAGTCATCATCAAACTGCAGCTGGATTGTGTGTTGTTCTCTCCATCAGATTTCTGTCAACTCACAAATGACACAAACAGAGTGAACAAAACACTACAGCTGTCTGACAACGACAGGTAGGTGACCCATCAGTCAGAGGATCAGTCATATCCTGATCATCCAGACAGATTTAACTACTGGCCTCAGCTGCTGTGTAGTGATGGTCTGACTGGCTGCTGTTACTGGGAAGTTGAAAGAATACATTTTTTGGAAAAATACTGCATTTAATCATTGAAACATTTTTGCTGAAGCCTTGTTAGCTGTGCTATAGCTATAGCTATAGCCTTGAAGTTTTCTCCCTTCTGCTCTGCAAGAAATAGGGAGTACCGGTGTGTAGCATCCTTATCTGATGAGACCAATGCTTGCTTTGTGCAGAAAATATTTCCCACGTTCTGTGTGAATATGCACCTCCCAGAATGCAATACATATTATGAGCTGAATCCTTGTCTTCTCTTCAGTGAGAGGAAGTTGCCTTTGCTGTAAACTGCTCACTCCTTGCAAGTAAAATCCTGAAGAAGGTCTCAACTGATTGTGTCTGCTTTATTTAAGATTTACAAAGGGAACTAACAATTTCCCTAACAACATTGAAATATCAGTGGGTTACAGAGGAATCAGAGGGAAAGGGGACAGTGGAGACATAGGTTTGGATACAGTGATCAGTCCTGGAATCTGAGCTCTTTATCCTTCTACAGCGTCTCCTCTGATGAACTATTTCACCTTCAGTCAACTACCAGCAGTCAAGACAATTCCATACACCTGTACCTCCTACCTACCCACTGAGGGGAAAGCTGTTCGATGACTTCATGCTTTCAGATGTTTGATGTTTCATGCCACTGGAGAGGCAGCTACAGTAAATTTAACTGTATACTGACTATAAGGTTCCTGCCAAGTTCAGGAGTGAGACATTTCACCTGACTTCAGAGAGTCGGTGCATCCTGTTTTTGTTGTGTTTTCTTGTCTTTGTTTTGCTTGGACTAAGTTAGAGCTCAGCATTTCCTGTTAGCCCTGTCAACGCGCTGGCAGTCATTTAAAATATGCATTGCGCTTAACTACTTACTAAATACCCAGCAGAGGTACAGCCAGGGACTACGTCATAAAAGAGGCATGTGTACAAGATCAAAAGACTTACACACAAATGCTGGGTTTGGCAAACTGAGAATGTGCACAACCAGTCTGGCAACTGGTTATGGAGAATACTGGTGCTTAAATACTAACACAGAAAATGACAAACTGACTGCAACTGATGAATCACGTGACTGGACACAACTAGAGAGAACAACGACATGTCGAAAACAAACAGGAAACACCAAAATAAAACCAGACATAAGCTTGAATGATAAACATGAAGCTGGAACTGTGACAGTATCTTGCTTTACAGTAGCTCTCTGTCCCTTCTCACAGTGTCACAGCCCTCTGTGCTTTTCTCTTCATAGTGTAAAAGCCCTTTGTCCTCTTTATTGTGCCACATGTCTCTGTCCATGTCACAGGATTAGCTCCACAGCCCTGGGTTTGTTCTTGTCCTCCTCTTTTTGCAAATCCTGCCCTAGTTTAAATATGTGTTTTTTGATTTCCTTCATTATTGTATTCTGGTTTTCAATTATTAAAGAATAGAAAATCAATGATCAATGAAGGTTCAAGGAACTTCTACCGGCCACCAGGCGCTCGCATACGAGCCCCAACCCCGGGCCTATTCCCACGGGGCCCGGCCGGGCACAGCCCGAAAGAGCGACGTGGGGCCGTCCTCAAGTGGACCCACCATCCGCAGGAGGAACCGTAGGGGGCCGGTGCAAAGTGGATTGGGCAGCAGTCGAAGGCGGGAGCCTAGGCGCCCCAATACTTGGATAACCAATCTGGCTATTGGGACATGGAATGTCACGTCACTGGGGGGAAAGGAGCCTGAGCTTGTGCAGGAGTTCGAGCGGTACCGGCTAGAAATTGTCGGGCTCACCTCCACACACAGCCTGGGCTCTGGAACCCAACTCCTTGAGAGGGGCTAAACGTTAGTGTGGAGTACCCGGCCTTCTTGGGGTCTCTGGAGGGAGTGTTGGAAAGCGCTCCAACTGGGGACCCCATCGTTCTTTTGGGAGATTTCAATTCCCACGTAGGTAACGACAGTGATACCTGGAGAGGCGTGATTGGGAGAAACGGCCTCCCTGATCTGAACCCGAATGGTGTTATGTTATTGGACTTCTGTGCTAGGCACAGTTTGGCCATAACAAACACCATGTTCGAACATAAAGGTGTCCATCGGTGCACATGGCACCAGGACACCCTTCTCAGCCTCCCTGGGAAAGTCTATGCCAGGGTACTGGAGAGGAGAATTCGGCCGATAGTCGAATCTCGGATACAGGAGGAACAATGTGGTTTTCGGCCTGGTCGTGGAATGCTGGACCAGCTTTATACCCTCAGCAGGGTGCTTGAGGGTTTGTGGGAGTTTGCCCAACCAGTCTACATGTGCTTTGTGGATCTGGAGAAGGCATTCGACCGCGTCCCTCGTGACATCCTGTGGAGGGTGCTCCGGGAGTATGGAGTCCAGGGCCCTTTGTTAAGGGCTGTTCGGTCTATGTACAACCGGAGCAGGAGCTTGGTTCGCATTGCCAGCAATAAGTCAGACCTGTTCCCGGTGCATGTTGGACTTCGGCTGCCCTTTGTCACCGGTTCTGTTCATTATTTTTATGGACAGAATTTCTAGGCGCAGCCAGGGGCCGGAGGGGGTCTGGTTTGGGGACCACAGGATAGCATCTCTGCTTTTTGCAGATGATGTTGTCCTGTTGGCTTCATCAGGCCAGGACCTCCAGCGTGCGCTGGTGCGGTTTGCAGCTGAGTGTGAAGCGGCTGGGATGAGAATCAGTTCCTCCAAATCTGAGGCCATGGTTCTTGACCGGAAAAAGGTGGTTTGCTCTCTCCAGGTTGGAGGAGAGTTCCTGCCCCAAGTGGAGGAGTTTAAGTATCTTGGGGTCTTGTTCACAAGTGAGGGAAGGAAGGAGCGGGAGTTTGACAGACGGATCGGTGCGGCGGCTGCAGTAATGCGGTCGGTGTATCGGTCCGTCGTGGTGAAGAGGGAGCTGAGCCAAAAGGCAAAGCTCTCAATTTACCGGTCAATCTACGTTCCTACCCTCACCTATGGTCATGAGCTTTGGGTCATGACCGAAAGGGCAAGGTCACGGATACAAGCGGCTGAAATGAGCTTCCTCCGCAGGGTGGCTGGGCGCTCCCTTAGAGATAAGCTGAGGAGCTCTGTCATTCGGGAGGAGCTCGGAATAGAGTCGCTGCTCCTCCACATCAAGAGGAGCCAGTTGAGGTGGCTCGGGCATCTGGTTCGGATGCCTCCTGGACGCCTCCCTGGGGAGGTGTTCCGGGCATGTCCCACCGGTAGGAGGCCCCGAGGAAGACCCAGGACTCGCTGGAGAGACTACGTCTCTCGGCTGGCCTGGGAACGTCTTGGGGTCCCACCGGAAGAGCTGGAGGAAGTGTCCGGGGAGAGGGAAGTCTGGAACTCTCTGCTTAGACTGCTGCCCCCGCGACCCGGCCCCGGATAAGCGGATGAAAATGGATGGATGGATGGATAATCAATGAAGCTAAATCACAGACACAACCTGAGGTAGAAAAAAACTTTGTGATGGTCCTTGTGGTGTTAATTGTTTTATACGTTGAATGTACACCACAACCTGTTGACCTGAAACTGATTTAGATTTTTTGAAAAATAACACTAGGGAATTAGTTACAGTACGTAAGACAACATAGAAGAATGACTGAGCTATATTAATGAGAGGTTTCCAAATGTTTATAGCTGACTGTAGAACAAAAACTGTTGGTTTGAATGGTTTTGACCAGTTTGTTCATGTTCATCAGTTTGCAGAATCATTGCTCATGATGTTTGAATAGATGCATTTTTTTTCTTTTATTACTTAAAGGTCCAATTGAGCTCAGTGTCATGTTTTACTTATTGGAGTCTTGAATATTAAAGCTTCTGAGTTTAGTCAAATGATAAATATCTTTTCCACAGTGTTTGTATATGATGGGACATGTCATAAACTCAGTCATTGCATCACTGTTTTGGTTATCTCCGGTTTTATGTTCTTTCCACTTCCTGTTCTAGTCATTGTTAGATTCTGTCAGCTTTACTTCCGGTTCTAATTAACTCACCTGCAGCCTCTCTAGTCATCATCACTCCCAGTACTTAAGCGCCACCCATTGCCATGTTACCTTGCTAGATTGTCTGCGTTCATTCATGACCAGCACTCCAGCATCGCCGTTACTGTGTATGACCCGTTTTGGTAAACCTGTCTTGTCTCTAGCCCAATATATATATATATTTTATATTAGTGTTGAAGGGGGTAAAGTCATATTTAATATTTTTGGACTCTTTTTGATGATGACTTTACACAAGGTAGAAATGGGCAATAAAGAAATAGCCTCAATAGAAACAGCTAACATTTAAAATTGAAGATTCCACACACTGAGCCAACAACATAGTTGTGATAGTTAGTGTGAATTCATATGAATATCAGCAACACCATTATTGTTATAAACCTTTCACTTCTTTCTTGTATCTGGTTCGTTGTGTTTATTGAGTGAAGCTGATGCAGTTAGTGACTCTGATCACCAGAGGACGCAAATATAAAACCAGCTGTACACACACCCAGTAACCCGGTTGCTCAGGTAACAACCGTCACCTGTGTCTTCATCAGAAAGAGGCGGAGTCAAGCTGCAGAACCACTGTCCTCAGGTAAGAGTCACACAAACTCAGGCACTTCAGCAGTTTATTATGGAAGTGTTTTAGACCAGGGGTGTCCAGCTTCAGTCCTCAAGGGCCACTGTCCTGCTAGTTCTCCAACTCTTCCTACTGATTACAAGTTTTTCAAGATTTTAAGTAAGTCAGTCTACTGTAAGTTTTTCCCAACAACTAAAGGACAACAACGCAGAGAATGTTTGTTCTACTGAAGTGAACATTCAGGTTTGACCAAAGTGACGCAGGGTAAACCTGAAACCAAAAAGCAGCTCAGTCTAAGGTCCCGATCTCAATGAGTTTGTACCAGTGACCCAGCTCAGGCATCTTTAACTCCACTGACTGGACTCTAATATGTGAGGAAAACCAGGACCAGGAGTGTCTGTTGTCATCACCACGGCTGTAAGTCTATGATGCAACATTTTCTGTTGGAACTTAAGCTGCAGTTTTCTTGTTGTCTACAGTACAGAGACGTCAGCAGATACACGAGTGACCACAGTAGGGTTCATAATTAATGTAGAATATAGTTTAGTTACTTTCACTAACAATAATAAACAGATTTTTATAACAAGTGAATTAACAAATTTACACTTTGCTTCTTCTTCATTTGTACTGGGCAGCAGCTTCATGTCTCCTTTAGTGACTGATAGTAGAAGTGGAGCAGCTCGTGGCACCTTCCTCTGACTGCATCCAGCTGACACTGATACAGTATGAAACAAAGAAGAGACAATCAGTAACAACATCAGCTGCTCATCTACAGCTGATATTGTTACAGAACTGATAAAGAAGGGGAGTTTGCAGTTAATGTGCTGATCAATGATTTGTGTTTTCTCCACATGATGGCAGAAAGTGTGTGTAAGATGATGGATCAGGGTGAGGACAAAGAAGAGGGAACCACTCTGTCTGAAACCAACGCTCAGAGGTGAGATGACTGAGACCATCTGACTGATTCTGTCTCCAAGTCCCAGACAATATTTGTTAAAACATATTACTGGGTTGTAAAGAAAACTTTGTGAAATGTGAGAGTCACCTAAGTTGTTTCTCTTTCAGGTCCCATCAGAGACAAGAATCTGCTGGACCTGGACCTGAATCCAGCTGTTTGTCCTTGAAGAGCAGCCAGTCAAAGGGACACCCTAATGATTTTAGTGACCAACCTACAACTGAGTCTAAGTGAGTTGTTGCCAGTTGTTATATATCAACTGTTCTTCCACCAATCTCTCTGATTAAATGTGTTTCTTTACGTCTCTGCATTAAGATTTTGGTCAAATGTTTTAACTTTTAAAGTTTCTACTTTAGACGTTAGTGATGTGGTCGCAGGAGGTTTAGACAACTGTTTGTCCAGTGTCTGAGACTGAACCAACTGACTGTGAACCTTCACCACTACAGGGTGTCTCTGACTCACTGCTCACATCAAACATCACTTAATGCACGTTTACCTTGTGTGGACTTATAATATGATTGTATTCTTTATGGTTTAAAGGGAGGACGAAGAGCAGAGGATGGAGCAGGAGGATGCAGCTGTCTGTCTGCAGGGCGGTAAGTAGAGTTTGCATCATTTAACATTAGAGACACAAACAATTAAGTTTGAGGGTTACATTTGTAAATGTAAATCATCAAATCTTTATTATTACATTATGATTATAATTACATTAATATTTTAGGTTTTTCTGTTACTTCAGGAGCTCCTGGAGCAGTTTGTCAGCATCGACTTAAATCTCGCCTGAAGCAGAAGTTCCAGTGTGTCTTTGAAGGCATCATTAAATCAGGAAACCAAGTCCCTCTCAACCAGATCTACACAGAGCTCTACATCACAGAGGGAGGAACTGGAGAGGTCAACAATGAACATGAGGTCAGACAGATGGAAACAGCCTCCAGGAAACCAGTCAGAGCAGAAACATCCATCAAACCAGAAGACATTTTTAAAGGCTCAGCTGGAAGAGACGGAGCCATCAGAACAGTGATGACAAAGGGAGTGGCTGGCATTGGAAAAACAGTCCTAACACAGAAGTTCACTCTGGACTGGGCTGAAGACAAAGCCAACCAGGACATACACTTCATACTTCCATTCACCTTCAGAGAGCTGAATGTGCTGAAAGAGGACTTTAACTTGGTGGAACTTGTTCATCACTTCTTCACTGAAACCAAAGCAGCAGGAATCTGCAGCTTTGAGCAGTTCCAGGTTGTTTTCATCTTGGACGGTCTGGATGAGTGTCGACTTCCTCTGGACTTCAACAAGACTAAAACCCTGACTGATGTCACAGAGTCCACCTCAGTGGATGTGCTGCTGACAAACCTGATCAGGGGGAACCTGCTTCCCTCTGCTCGCCTCTGGATCACCACACGACCTGCAGCAGCCAATCAGATCCCTCCTGGCTGTGTTGACCTGGTGACAGAGGTCAGAGGGTTCACTGACCCACAGAAGGACGAGTACTTCAGGAAGAGGTTCACAGATGAGCAGCAGGTCACAACAATCATCTCCCACATCAAGACGTCACGAAGCCTCCACATCATGTGCCACATCCCAGTCTTCTGCTGGATCACTGCTACGGTTCTGGAGGATGTGATGAAAACCAGAGAGGAAGGAGAGCTGCCCAGGACCCTGACTGAGATGTACATCCACTTCCTGGTGGTTCAGACCAAAGTGAAAAACATCAAGTATGATGGTGGAGCTGAGACAGATCCACACTGGAGTCCAGAGAGCAGGAAGATGATTGAGTCTCTGGGAAAACTGGCTTTTGAGCAGCTGCAGAAAGGAAACCTGATCTTCTATGAGTCAGACCTGACAGAGTGTGGCATCGATATCACAGCAGCCTCAGTTTACTCAGGAGTGTTCACGCAGATCTTTAAGGAGGAGAAAGGACTGTACCAGGACAAGGTGTTCTGCTTCGTCCATCTGAGTGTTCAGGAGTTTCTGGCTGCTCTTCATGTCCATCTGACCTTCATCAACTCTGGAGTCAATCTGCTGTCACAACAACAATCAATATCCCAGATGTCAACAAGACAAGACAAATCTGCAGAGACCCAGTTCTACCATGATGCTGTGGACAAGGCCCTACAGAGTCCAAATGGACACTTGGACCTTTTCCTCCGCTTCCTTATGGGTCTCTTATTGCAATCCAATAGAACTTTTCTACATTGTGTAATTACCCAGACAAAAACTAATTCAAAGACAAATCAGGAAACAGTTCAGTACATCAAGAAGAAGATCTCAGGGTCTCTCTCTGCAGAGAAAAGCATCAACTTGTTCCACTGTCTGAATGAACTGAATGATTGTTCTCTAGTTGAGGAGATCCAACAGTACCTGAGATCAGGAAGTCTCTCCACAGATAAACTGTCTCCTGCTCAGTGGTCGGCTCTAGCCTTCATGTTACTGTCTTCAGAAAAAGATCTTGATGTGTTTGACCTGAAAAAATTCTGTGCTTCAGATGAACATCTTCTTCGACTGATTCCTGTGGCAAAAGCATCTAAGAAAGCTCTGTAGGTATATTGATGGTTACAGATATATATGTTACATTTGCCTTAAGTAATATTAGTGATATTTTCTAAAACAAAATAAAACTATAAAATGCTGTGTTTTCTAGATTCAGTGACTGTAACCTGTCAGAGAGAAGCTGTGAAGCTCTGTCCTCAGTTCTCAGCTCTCAGTCCTCTAGTCTGACAGAACTAGATCTGAGTAACAACGACCTGCAGGATTCAGGAGTGAAGCTACTGTGTGACGGACTGAAGAGTCCTCACTGTCAACTGGAGACTCTCAGGTTGCATCATATTAAAATTATTTATTCCCAAATATTATATTTGCGAATCGTCCATTAGAATTTCATACCGGTTCGGTTGAGGCCTGGGTTAACCACGCCCGCGACTGATGCTGTTAACTGACTGACAGGTGGACTACCATTGGTCGAGAGGCAGAAGGGTTTTTGACAGAGAGAGAAGAGGAAAAGCAGAAGCATACATTTGAGAATAGGAATACTTAATGTTGGAACATTGACAGGGAAACGCAGAGAGCTAGCAGACATGGAGTGATCCTGAAGGGGGAGGTTGTGAATAATTTTCTAGAGGTGAAAAGAGTTTCAGACAGGGTGATGAATCTAAAGCCAGAAATGGAATGAATGGAAGGGGTGATGGTGAAATGTAGTCAGTGGGTATGCTCAGGTGGGTATGAGTTTGATAAGGTCATAGAGAGCATCCCCAGAGGAGAGAGGGTAGTGGTTGGAACAGACTTCCGTGGGCATGTTGGTGAGGGGAACAGAGGTGATGAGGAGGTGATGGGCAGGTTTGGGGTAAAGGAAAGAAACCTAGAAGGACAGATGGTGGTGGACTTTGCTAAGAGGATGGAAATGGCTGTAGTCTCTCAGGCAGAAGTTGAGGCAGGCTCTGGGTGGTCAAGAAGAGCTTCCAGATGACTGGGAAACTACAGCAGAGGTTATCAGGGAAACAGGTAGGAAGGTGCTGTGTGTTATATGGATGGAGGAAAGAAGATAAAGACACTTGGTGGTGGAATGAGGAAGTACAGGACTGCATCCAGAGGAAGAGGTTGGCTAAAAGGGAGTGGGATGTAGAAAAAAGGAGGAAAGTAGACAGGAGTACAAGGAAGCTCAGAGCAGAGTGAAGAGGGAGGTGGCAAAGGCCAAACAGAAAGCTTACGATGAGCTGTATGACAGGTTAGACAAGGTGGAAGGAGAGAAGGACTTGCACAGGCTAGCAGACAGAGAGGTAGAGATGGGAAGAATGTGCAACAGATAAGGGTGACTAAAGACAGTGAAGGAAAGGTGCTAACAACCCAGGAGAGTGTGCAGAGAAGATGGAAGGAGTATTTTAAGGAGCTGATGAATGAGGAGAATGACAGGGAAAGAAGAGAGGAAGATGTGGATGTTATGGAGCCGGAAATAGCAGAAATGAAAGAGGATGAGGAGAGGAAGGCTTTGAAAAGAATGAAGAGTGGAACGTCTGTTGGTCCTGATGACGCACCTGTACAGGCGTGGAAGTGTCCAGGAGAGACAGCAGTAGAGTTTCTAACTAGCTTGTTCAACAGGATTCTAGAGAGTGAGAAGATGCCTAAGGAATGGAGGAAAAGCGTTCTGGTGCCGATCTTTAAGAACAAGGGGGACATGCAGAACTGTAGCAAATACAGAGGAATGAAGTTGATGAGCCACACAATGAAGCTGCAGGACAGAGTAGTGGAAGCCAGGCTCAGGAAAAGGGTGGAGATTTGTGAGCAGCAGTATGATTTCATGCCCCGTTTCATGCACCACTGATGCCATTTATTCTTTGAGAATGTTGATGGAAAAGTACAGAGATGGTCAGAGGGAGCTGCATTGTGTTTTTGTTGATTTAGAGAAGGCATATGACAGGGTGCCGAGGGAGGAGCTGTGGTACTGGATGAGGTTGTCGGGAGTGGCGGAGAGGAACGTCAGAGTAGTCCAGAATACGTATGAGAGGAGTATGACGGTGGTGAGATGTGCTGTAGGTCAGACAGAGTTCAAGGTGAAGGTGGGACTACACCAAGGATCAGTTCCTTCTTATTTGCTATGCTGATGGACAGGCAGGAATCTACCTGGACAATGAGGTTTGATCTGCAATGAGAGTAGAGAGCTGGAGAGGTGGAGGTTTTCTCAGGAAGGAAGAGGCATGAAAGTCAATGGTAGTAAGACCTTTGGAGCGGGTGGAGGAAAGTGACAGGAGTGTTGTGTGACAGAAGAGCGTCAGAGCAAGACTCAAAGGGAAGGTGGAAAAGACAGTGGACAGTGGTGAGAGGAGTGATGAGGTTGGACAGAATCAGGAAGGAACTCATCAGAGGGACGGCTCACGTTGCCTGCGTTAATAACAAAGTCAGAGAGGCCAGACTGAGATGGTTTGGACACGTTCAGAGGAGGGATAGTGAATATATTGTTAGAAGGATGTTGGAGATGGAGCTGCCAGGCAAGCGGACAACCAAGGAGGAGATGTACAGTATGGATGTGATAACAGAGGACATGAGGTTGGCTGGTGTGAGAGTATAAGATGCCCAGGATAGAATGAGATGGAAAAGGATGATTCGCTGTGGCAACATCTGATAGGGAAATGCCGAAAGAGTAGTAGATTCCCAAATTTTTTATTATATATCTCTATGCTACTGTAGGTATCTACCATAATTCCAGTTTACAAATATTTTGTTTATTATTCAGAAGATAAATTACTGTATGGTTTGTCTTCCATGTTGTCGCTTTCTAGACTAAGCGGCTGTAACCTGTCAGAGAGAAGCTGTAAAGCTCTGTCCTCAGTTCTCAGCTCCCAGTCCTCTAGTCTGATTGAACTGGACCTGAGTAACAACAACCTGCAGGATTCAGGAGTGAAGCTACTGTCTGATGGACTGAAGAGTCCTCACTGTCAACTGGAGACTCTCAGGTTGAGTGAATGTTTTATTATACTTGAAATATTTTTAAATATATTTTGGCAATATTTATCATAATGTTTTATTATTTTCTCATCAGACTGAGTGACTGTAACCTGTCAGAGAGAAGCAGTGAAGCTCTGTCCTCAGTTCTCAGCTCTCAGTCCTCTATTCTGAGAGAACTGGACCTGAGTAACAACAACCTGCAGGATTCAGGAGTGGAGCTACTGTGTGATGGACTGAAGAGTCCTCACTGTCAACTGGAGACTCTCAGGTCAGGAACATTGACTGTTACAATACAGTAACAGTATTGTCACACTGTCATATATAATATAGCAAAAAACACCAGTAACTCTCAGGTCATTTCAAGTTATTTTTCTTTATTTTCTCCTCTTCCTGGATTCATTGGTTCTACGTATATTAAAAACAACTACAAAAACTGCATGGTTAAATATAATATATTTATACAACATCATACTTCATACATAAAAACATACTTTCTAATATACAAACGGTAATTATGTACAATCATCAACAAGTGGTTGACTTGGTTGACTGATTTTCACTAACCATTAACACAGCAACCAAATGTCACAGCTGCACTACAAGTTGCATTGCAAGCCAGAGGAAGAGCATGCTCAGGTAGCAGAATGAGTGAATGGAGCATAAAAAAGACCTCTTAGACACTCACTCACATGCAGTAAACACCCACTCATTGCAATGTGAATGCAAATAGAGCCACACAGCCACCCATGACAACTGTCCCTATATTATTAGAAAAATGTGACAACAAAACATGCTAAATGGAGTGACAGAGGGCTTCTTGTGTGTGCCTGCAGGCTGTCAGGTTGTCTGGTCACAGAGGAAGGCTGTGCTTCTCTGACCTCAGCTCTGAGCTCCAACCCCTCCCATCTGAGAGAACTGGACCTGAGCTACAATCATCCAAGAAACTCAGGAGAGAAGCTGCTGTCTGGAGTGGAGGATCCACACTGGAGACTGGACACTCTCAGGTATGGAGAGAACTACAGACAGTGTCTGATAGAGGAGAAACCTGGGGATGTTATTAATCAATTATTAAGTACTAATCTCATCTAAACTGTGTATACTGTATGTTTAATCAAAGATGGGAACGATAGAAGGCAAGGGTCAAAAATTGCATTGTATTCCTCAATTTTGTTTACATAAAATATACATTGCCATTTATGTAGATTTAATAACGCCATTTACAAAGAAACACGTCCATTTTTGAACCATAAACACTATGCCTTTTCCATAGTGACTATAAGGAAAGCAGCATAAGGAATGGCTTCACCAGTATGTATAGTAACATTATAGTGCAGATAGTGTTGTTCTCTAGAGCAGCCTCACCATGTTGTTGGTTGGGATGATATTAGCTTCCATTGTGACTGGTTTACAAACAACCTGAGGTTTTCTATCATCATTATACTCTGCATGTCAATGGAAAGTATATGACTGGGAACCTCATAACCGTGCTCACCTCCTTCAAGCCATGGAAGAAGCTGCCTAGACATATCTGTAGATATATGCCAGGGGTGGATGAGGCATGCAGGAGGGTTTCATCCCCGCTGCCTGGCTAGGACTAATGTGGTCTGTGATGTGGATGAAAGTCTCTGACCTGACCCAGAACAAAGACAGGAACCTGAGGTGGAATTGTTTTTGTTGTTGAATGAATAAAACTGTGCCAGCGTGCACATTGTGTTTTTGGGTTCCTGTGACAAGGTTTATAGAGGAGACAGACTCAGTGTTTGACAGTTTTGGAAAAATGATTACAATTTTTAGCATCAGTGTTTTAGATTATGTTGTTGATTTGTTTGAGGGCTTGTGAGTGTCTCCGAAATCAAGCTTTGCCATTAGACACCAAAGTGAATGAAAAATGCTTCATTTTGACCTGAAAATAGGATGTTTGGAGAATTCGGTCAGATGATTGGTGGTTACTGTTAAGATCATGTGAGAACGCGGAGAAGACAGTGAACTAGTCACTTCTGAGCTTAAACAAAAATTGCATCACATTTGTGACAAATCCATTATTTATATTTCACATTTTACAAGTTAGTGTAAAAATTGATTACTGTAGTTGCCATTTTATACTAAAATTAAATTTAAGATTTTAGGGAATGTGTAGGATGTTTAGGGTGAGTAAATCCATAGCAACCATATTTGCAAATCATTTTTTCAACACACAATATGTGTGTGACCTTTAGACAGTGATTAGCTCAAGGAAGTATGAATTTTACTGAATGTAGAAATTCGGGACTTGTATATTATATTACTTAATCATTATTTAACCATTAAAAAGATGAACTGTCATTAAAATGGGATTTTAATTGTTAATGATTCCAGTTCCTATGTAGTTTTGTTTTTTGGGTGCTCTTCCCACAGTATGTGTGCCTGGGATCCAGTAACTAGGTTAAGATAGAGATCCACTTCCTTACAGTAGTTGTTGGTGCCTAAACAAATGTGTGTATTAGAGCTATGTAATCTTCATGTCTTCATGTCTCTGACCCCCTCCTTCTTTCAGGGTGGAGCCTGGTGGAGTCCATTGGTTGAGACCAGGTCTGAAGAAGTGTAAGTGTGTTTAATGAGATCAGCAACTTTAAACTGTCATGAGTCATCATCAAACTGATGATAGATCAATAACTGCAGCTGGATTGTGTCTTCTTCTCTCCATCAGATTTCTGTCAACTCACAATCGACACAAACACAGTGAACAGAAAACTACAACTGTCTGACAACAACAGGAAGGTGACACATGTGAAGGAGGATGAGTCATATCCTGATCATCCAGACAGATTTGACTACTGGCCCCAGCTGCTGTGTAGTGATGGTCTGACTGGTCGCTGTTACTGGGAGGTTGAGTGGACAGGATGGGTTGATGTATCATTGTGTTACAGAGGAATCTCAAAAAAAGGAAACACTAAAGACTGTTTGTTTGGAAACAATGATCAGTCCTGGAGTCTGAGCTGCTCTAATGGTCATTACTCTGTCTGTCACAATAACAGGGAAACATCCATCTTCTCCCCTGTGTCTCACAGAGTATCAGTGTATGTAGACTGTCCTGCTGGTTCTCTCTCCTTTTACAGAGTCTCCTCTAACAAACTGATCCACCTTCACACCTTCAACGCAACATTTACTGAACCTCTTTATCCTGGGTTTAGGTTCTGGTCTCCTGGTTCCTCAGTGTCTCTGTGTGATGTGTAGTAGTGGGAGAAGTCAGAGAAATTAACATAAACATACATGTAAACAGTTAAAACAAATTGAAATTCCAGGTTCTGATCAACCTGTGATAAGCATTGTTGCCTTGCAGAAAAAGTCTTTCTTGATATTGTCTCTGGAGATATGTGTCAAATAAAACTCAGATTGTTTAATAATGCAAATGTATCAATGGAATAAGGTGTCAAAGGAGGGATTAACACTATAAAATGTAGAAGGAAGATGACAAGTATGTTCAGATATTCACTGTACGTTTCTCTGAATGTCAACCTTTTTGAGTAATAAACCTAACTGTGCTTTTGAACTAACATTTGTTGCTATGAGGTTATTTTGTTTTAAAGGTCTCAAGACTAACAGCTATTTTCTAGACACCACAATAGACAAGTTATAGACAAACAACATTCACCTTGTTGTATGTGTGAAGTAACGGAAAGCCTGTTAAAAGAGAAGTGTAGTGTAGTGTGTTATTGTAGTAAAAGGCTCATAGCAGGTTATCAGAGTGGTTCTATGTGGTATTGATGAACCGAAACAATATCTAGAGGATGAGGATAGGAGACAAAGTGAATGAGATCAGCCTATAATCAATCACAATGATAACCATACATGCATATGTGTATTTGTAACATTCAGCCAAAGAGTGGAAGGTTGTTGTATCACATGTTGGTGTTATGATTCCTGGGGCCGTTTTTGTATTTCCTATTTTATTTTGAAGGACTACCTGTTTCAGCCAGATCACCTGTTTCCTATGTTATCTCCGGTTCACCTTACACACCTGTCCATAGTTAGTATCACCGCCAGTATTTAAGCACCACCTCAGCCAGCAGTCAAACGCCAGATTGTTGCATGTATACTCACCTCTTTCCAGCATTGCCGTGTTAGTTTACCTTGATCCTTCACTTGTTCCTGAACCTTGTTACTCCTGATTCCTGCCCGCTCCTTGTCTGTACCTCTGCTACGATAACCTGGTAACGTACCTTTGACCTGAGACCGCCTGATTCTTATCTGTACCTCTGCCGTGCTTACCTGTTGACGACCTCGCCTGTTTTTGGACCTGAACCTGCCCGCTGCCTTTGTACTGTCACTGAAGCTTCCTCGTGTATGAACCTGCCTGACCTGACCACGTCTGTATCAATAAAACCTGTCTCCAGCTAAACTACAGTCTTGTCTGACGCTGTGCATGTGGGTCCGACATCTGCCTAAACCCGACAGTTGGTAGTTAAAAACGTGTGCCAGTCAGTCTCAACATGTTTAAGTGTAGTTTGATCAAATCTTCACTCAGGAGCCTGGAGATTCATGAAGAAGTTTTAAAAAGCAGCAGTAAAAAGTTCCCATGGACCCAAACTGTCCCAGCAGCAGTGTGAGGTGGTGATTTGTCTCAGAACGTGGTGGAAGCCTGGCTGCAGTGGTTTAGATCAGCTGTAGAGACAGCAGGAAACAAGAGCGTGACGTGGTGCTTACACTGTAGTGTCACATGGAGGCTCCACTGAGGCTTTAAATCCAGCCTCTCATTGTCTGGTTGTCGTCTGGCTCCATGTTTCCTGCTGCAGGGTTGGTGTCACTCAACCACACAGACCAAACAGCTTTGATTCTCAGGCTCCAGGTTTCTCTGCACTCACTAGATTTGTTTAGTGACTTCTACTGATTGGACCTGTTGAACTGACCTGTGTTCCCTCTGCTTGAAGCTGATGTTGAGCCAGTTGGTGACGCTTCATTATCAGGAAATTCAGTGTGTTCCCCTCAGTTCTCACTGTGGATTCAGAATCAGAGTCAGACAGGATGTGTTGAATGTGTGTTAGTGTTGCGTTGTTGTAATTCTAGCTGATGTCCACCAGGTGACATTTGATCAGAACACAGTAGCTGACTCATTATACCAGATTGATATTCATCATTGTTTGATTACAATATCCTGAAGAGTTGAATGATTTGTTACAGATAAAGGTTTTGCAGGAATGTAGTATCAGATCAGTTTGATGGTACCAACCATGAACCCCCTGACAGCATGTGATTCAGCAGAGCTAAAGTGAACGTTGCTTCATGAAGGTGATGATCTTTCGTGTTGTTGTGATGTTGTTCAGCTCATCATCAGCAAAAGAAATCTTTCAACATTTAAAGTAGCAGTTTGTGCTGATTTAAAACATTGATGTGGAATTGGTTGTCAGATGGTTTGTTTCACAAAATGTCAACACAGACAAACAACAAAATAGGTTTTTAAGCTCCTCATCCAATAACAGACCATTTTAATCTATGAGCGAACTGGTGAAGCAACAGATGTTTGATCAGACTAAAGCAGAGCTGTTGCTGGTGTTGGTGTTGTTGAGCTGAACAGTCTGCTGAGCTCGATATAGTAAAAATAATGCAACAGTACAATAAAGTCAGTTTAACCAAACGAGGTGAAGAAGATGAGAACTGCTGAGCTGAAGGAAACAAACAACTGGCTTAAATGTTCCTCTGTTTTTGGGCATTTCTTTGCTAAACTTACACAGTTTACACATCAGCTGTATGGTGGAGTTAGTTTTTCCTCACCAACTGTTTGAGTTTTTTTCTGTGGGCCGATCAGCAATTGTATTTAATGCTCCACACAGTGAGTTGTGGATGCATATGAATATCAGCAAGAATGAAATTCATTCTTGTACTGTATCATTTGGACTTTGTCTTGGTAATGCAAAGTCAGGGACTCTGACCACTAGAGGACAACATCAAACCAGCTGCACACACCCAGTTACACATGCTGAGCAGCCCAGACAACAACTGTCACCTGAATCTTCGTTACAAAGAGGCAGGGCAAAGCTACAGAACCACATTCTTTGGATTGGAGCCACACAGACTTATACAGGTACAGTCACTTCATCAGTTTTTTATGGAACCAGGTTTATAGAGAGTACTTATATACTCAAGAGGAGTATATAAGTAATATACAGTATATACTCATCTTGATTAATGGTTTATTTTTTATTTATTGCCTGTGTATTGGTTCTAGTGTTGTTTAGTTTAATACAGCTGTAACATAACATTTTTCACCAAAAGGGTTAGACAGACGTTACATGAACAGTGCCATTTGTGGAAGCCAGGGTGATGAGAGCAACCCGGCTGCAACATCCTTGTGCCCAGAGAGGTATGGGGTGCCAAATGTAAAAGGAGCACCTATAACTAGTTTTCTCACATTTAACTAAATGACACAACATGTTTTCTCACATTTAGTTAAATGTGCAAAAGTCTAAATGTTAAATGTTAAATGTAAATGTTAAATGCTAAATGTAAAATGTAAATGTTAAATGTTAAATGTTAAATGCTAAATGTTAAATGTAAATGTTAAATGTTAAATGTTAAATGCTAAATGTTAAATGTAAATGTTAAATGTTGGCCGAGCGTAAAACTGAATATTCATGAATGGGCAAGTAGACTCCATCCCTACCCTCAAACAGCGCTGGTCTCAGATCAGAGACGCGAACTCAATCACCTCAAACAGTGCGCGCAAACCCCGCCCACATCTGATCTGGAAACTTTTGTTTTTAGCCTGGACGTAACTTCGGCTAGCTAGTATAGTTAGCCAACTAATTCTCCACCGGCGCCACAGAAATATTCTTTTTAAACCTACTTGACTCCTCATTAATGGTGTTTACGACAGAACGGCAGTTTGAAGCGGAGCCTCAGCCCGCACACCTGCCGTTACAGCCCGTTCAATCTCCCCCAACGGGAGGGAGTCGGAGCTGGCGGCCATGATGGCTTCGACTTCAGGCTTCTCTTCAGTATTTTCGTGCACCGATCCAGATTCAGATGTGGGCGGAGCTATGCGTACTGTTTGACGTGTTTGAGTTCGCGTCTCTGATCTGGGACCAGCGCTGTTTGAGGGTAGGGATGGAGTCTTGCCCAATCATGAATATTCAGTTTTACGCTCGGCCAACATTTAACATTTACATTTAACATTTACATTTAACATTTAGATTTAACATTTAACATTTACATTTAACATTTAACATTTATATTTAACATTTAACATTTAGATTTAACATTTAGATTTAACATTTACATTTAGATTTAACATTTACATTTAGACTTTTGCACATTTAACTAAATGTGAGAAAACATGTTGTGTCATTTAGTTAAATGTGAGAAAACTAGTTATAGGTTCTACTTTTACATTTGGCACCCCATAGAGAGGGACCCCTCACATGCCAACCGCACTGCATATACACACACACACACTTCCACAACCCATGCCCTCTCACATACATGAATAAATGAATGTTGAATAAAAGTGGGGGAGATCTCCAGGAGCACAACTGCTGGCTGACAGTGTGTCTCCTGTAGTTAAACCTAAAGACGGCTGGTGGGGCCACAGCTGGCCCCCGCCTCCAGGCCCCAGTGAAACAGCCCACCCCCTGCCCTAAATGTATGTGTGCTTAGGTTGAGAAACCTTTGGAAGACCGCCAGTTCCCCAAGGGATCCAGCAGACAGAGCCATCAAGGCGAAGGCTGAGTCCTGGGTGAGTGTATATGACTAACGCTGTTAAAACTGAGGAGCATATTACTTGTTACCAGTGTGTTTCCAAATAGCCCTGCGATCCATCCCACTATCCCCCGCCACCCCCCAGCAAGAAACAGGCAAGCCAGACCCACGGGGCCACGGTACTACTACATCTGCATGACAAGCAGCGCAGCCAGCCAGCTAAACTATCTTTAATTATATCCCTTTGTTTTGATCACTTCTTTTTGCTTTGAGCTTTTTTCTGCGCCCCTTAAAGCTTCCAACAGCCCTAACTAGTTAGTTAGACCAATCACAGGATACCAACTGCTGCTCATCACCCCTACAGACTGACTAACGCAACTGGGTCCAGTGGTTCTGTTTCTTCAGTAGGTTTTAATATTTTCTAGTTTCAGATCAACCTCAATCTCGGTGAGTCGGTGCCAGTGTTCCCAGCAACAGTGACCCAACTCGGTGTCCTTCAGCTCCACTTTAATCTGAGAAGAGAACCAGGACCCAGAGTGTCTGCACCTGTGGTGGAAATTTTCCATAAAGAAGTAGATGAGAGAGAGTTGTCCTTTTGTGCGATTTATTGAAATAGTAAAGAAAATAAAAATAATGGGGAAAGCAAATAAAAAGCATGGATGTTGATCGTGCACATCAACAAACCAAAAACCAGCTGGGGAGATCAGTGCACACACCACGAAGGTGTGATGCAAAGAGCCCACGATCCTCAAGTTGCTTCTGCCTTTTAGCTTCTCTGTCCGACTAGGGTGGAATGTCTTTCTAACCCAATCAAATTACATGCACCATCTCCTCCCTGTTGCAGTGTGTGTGAAGATTTTTACATTCTCACACCTGCATTGCTGACGTCCAACTATCTGTGAGAAAGGAGCACCGAGTCTCAACAGACAGAGACACAACTCCCCGACCTTGGGTTTGGGAGCTAGAGTTGAGAGTCTATCAGGCAGAGACAACCATTGAACAATGTAGGTGAAATGTCAAATGCATACAGTAAGACAAAACATAAGATATTAATTGCAGAACATAAGTCAGAAATCATATAATAACTGCATAGAAGTAAGGAAGAGACATAGAAATAAGGAAGAGACAATTTTTCCCATAACAGCACCACTACTGTAAGTGATGTTTAAAGTTACATTTGGAGTCATTGCTTATTGTCTATGGTAACTGGTAACATAAATTATTCTCACAAAAATCATTTTGAAATTAAACTGTAAACAATTTACTTATTTAATAACTATGTCTTATTTCACTTCACTTTATTTATATTCTGCATATTGTGTGTACAATGAGGTTGTCTGTGTCTATATGTGGCATTGTTAAGGTTGAACCTCTTCTTCTGTCTGATTGTAAACTGTGACAGGCTCCAGCAGCCTGAGACCCTTACGAGGAATAAATGACCAAGATAGAGTGAATGAGTCTATAAAAGGATTCCTGACGCAGCTGAAGTTAAGGTTGAATATTTCTCTGAAGTGAGAGTAAGAACATAAGTATACTCCAGTATAAAGTTGTTTTGCTCTTCTTTTTTTTTGATTCCTTTTATAATGATATCACTAACTCCCTGAACACTTTAGACTTCATACAATGGCATTGAAGGTTTCATTGAAATGACCAGGAAATAAAGCTGTGCAACACTGAGACTCAGTCCAACCAGTCGCACTGCATATTTTCATAGACACAAACAACAATTACTTATTGTTATTGTATAGTTAATTTAGTTACTGTATTATTTTATTCTTAACAAGAATTGAATTACAAACGTTTTTTTTTTTCAAATTTCTACTCAATGTTGTGTTTTAGTAGAGTCAGAGCAAGAGCAAGAGTTAGCTGATGGTCAGCAGCTGGTTGTTACTGTGTCTCCTCTTACTGAGGACTGAAGCAGCTTTTCCTGCTGCCATCAGCCTGTAAAGGAGCGAGAGATGAGTCTCTGCTCTCCAGTTGTCTGAGACACAGAATCGTCTTCTCCTTTGGCTCACAGCATTGTCCTGTCACAGCATGACAACTGTCAGTTACATGTAGCACAGTTCAAATTACGATTGTCCTGTCATGTCATTTATTGTGCAGATGAGTGATTTGTGTTTCTTCTTCACATTAAGGTAGATAGTGTGAATTCAGCACCATGAATCAGTGTGAGGAGAGAGAGGATGAAGTCCATCCCTGTAAAATGAGAAAAATGGAAATTAAGACTAAATCTCAGAGGTGAGGTAACTAAGATCATCTGACTGATTCTGTCTCCAAGTCAAAGACATTGCTTAACATTGCATCATAGGTTATTAACAATTATTGATCATTTATGAAGAATATGTGAGAGTCACCTACTGTAAGTCACCTTTTTTTTATTAGGTCCCATCAGAGACAAGAATCTGCTGAACATGGACCTGACCCTGGATCTGAATCTGAACCTGAACCCAGCTGTGTGTCATTAAAAAGCGACTACTCTATGGATTTTGGCGTAACTTTTAAAGACCAACCTGTGTCAGAGCCAAAGTGTGTTGTCAGTTTGAATCAATCTGATGTTAACTTTATATGAAAGATATTTCTGGTGTGAGTTAATGTGAAGATGAAGCTTTATTCACTGTTTTTCCTGCAAACACTTCTGCCATCGATCACATTTCCATCACCAGTAGCTACTGTAAGGCTTTGATCTTAGAGGGTCACAGAGGCTGCTCGTCTTCTAATGAAGTGCTCACTTGCAGGCAGAGGTCACAGGAAGCAGCTGATCAACACAAATGTTCATCAGTTCTGTTTATTGACATACTGTACTGTACATTACACTTTTGGTGAAATGTCTTAAAGCATCTTCATTCCAGTAGTAAATTCAAGTTACCAGTTGATTCTGGTGTCAGTAACAGAGCCACCACGTCCCACAATGAATGAATGTAGAAAGTAGCTATTGTAAATATTCCTGTTGTGAGCAGCAGCTCTGCCTCATATGCACACAGTTCAACATATTCATACTGGGTGCTGCACAGTACAACCAGTCTGATCCCAGCAGACTCTGTTCCTCACTGTTCCAACACTTCAGCCTTGTTCAGTGATGGAGGCAGAGATTTATGTTCAGAGCTGGTGAGACCGAACCAACTGACTGTGACAGTAAACCTTCACCACTACAGAGTCTCTGACTCACTGCTCAAATCAAACATAACTTCATGGACCTTTACCTTGTGTGTGTGTGTCTGTGTGGACTCACATCATGTGTCATGGTTCCTCCACAGAGTGGACCAGCAGAGCTCAGAGGTTCCCAGTGCTCAGTCTGTCCAGCAGCACCAAACACACCTGGACTCCATATTTATGGTCTGTACATGTACAACTACTACTGTTCATCTGTTGTGTTCACAATGATCTCATGCTGCACAGTGTCTTACAGTGACAGTGAGTCCAACATTATTTACGATCTGATGTTTGGCTCCATGGTTTTAGTTGGAATGTGTCATTTATATAGTTTCTGTTCCAGCTGCTGGAGGAAAACATTGTCACGTTTGTGAAAAAGGAGCTGAAGAAGATCCAGAAGGTTCTGAGCCAAAATTACCCAGAACGCTTAGAGAGAGAGTCAAAAGGGAGGATGAGGAGGAGTTGGGTGGTGAGGATGAAGAGCAGAGGAGGAGCAACAGAGACGCATTTCTGAAGATCACAGTGAACTTCCTGAGGAGGATGAAGCAGGAGGAGCTGGCTGACTGTCTGCAGAGCAGTACGAGGATTTATAACATTTACACATCACAGACACAATCTCACATTTACTAATGTGGTGGAGAGTTTGTTAAAAGTGAACCATGATTAAATTGTAATTCTTCTGCAGCCATGTAGAGCAGCTTAACTTATCTCTTGAATCTGGTTGTTACATTTTTGTTTTGTTTTAATATTGGGTGACAGGTTTGGTAATGCCCTATAGTGGTTAACTGGAGTGACTTCAAGTAGTGTAGAGGGCCGAGTGCAGCATTTAGCTCTTGTACATAGTTGTCTCTAACTGTTAAAAATAAAAATCTGATACATCAGATTAATTGAAGTTGAGCTACAATACCATTTCTGCTTTTAAAGTTAAACCTCCTTTTATAATCTTTATTCTTCATTCTTTCTTTTTTATTCTTCATTTGCATTATTATTCCTATCTGCTCCGTCCTCTGGTTTTCCTCGATAAAGTCACCATAGGCTTCCTTCTTTGTCACTGGTGGTCATAGAAATTTCTGTATATTCATTGAAAGAACTGAACTAACATAAAAATATATACTTTATTGCTTATATAACTGACCCTTCTGTTCATTTGGATATTAGCACACAACCTATTGTGGCTACATGTGTGTGCCAAACAAATTGCTCAACCTAAGAAATTTCTATTCTATTTTGAACTATATTGGAACTTACATTTCACTGTGACACTGTTTGATTTATGGCTTGTAAAAAAAAACAAGAGATGTCATGTATTTCTGAATCATTAATCGGAGGATTAAACAGTAAATGGGATGTTTGTATACAGTAGTTTTCTAACGTGAGTCTTAATTTATAAGAATTTATAATTATAATTTTTGCTTGTTTATCCAGGAACTACTGCTGCAGTTTGTCAGCATCAACTTAAATTTCAGCTAAAGAAGAAGTTCCAGTTTGTCTTTGAAGGCATCGCTAAAGCAGGAAACCCAACCCCTTTGAACCAGATCTACACAGAGCTCTACATCACAGAGGGAGAGACTGGAGAGGTCAACAATGAACATGAGGTCAGACAGATTGAATCAGCATCCAGGAAGCGATACAGAGCAGAAACAACCATCAGACAAGAAGACATCTTTAAAGGCTCAGCTGGAAGAGTTGGAGACATCAGAACAGTAATGACAAAGGGAGTGGCTGGAATTGGGAAAACAGTCCTAACACAGAAGTTCACTCTGGACTGGGCTGAAGACAAAGCCAACCAGGACATAGACTTCACATTTCCATTCACCTTCAGAGAGCTGAATGTGCTGAAAGAGGAAAAGTTCAGCTTGGTGGAACTTGTTCATCACTTCTTTACTGAAACCAAAGCAGCAGGAATCTGCAGCTTTGACCAGTTCCAGGTTGTTTTCATCTTGGACGGTCTGGATGAGTGTCGACTTCCTCTGGACTTCAACAAGACTAAAACCCTGAGTGATGTCACAGAGTCCACCTCAGTGGATGTGCTGCTGACAAACCTGATCAGGGGGAACCTGCTTCCCTCTGCTCGCCTCTGGATCACCACACGACCTGCAGCAGCCAATCAGATCCCTCCTGGCTGTGTTGACCTGGTGACAGAGGTCAGAGGGTTCACTGACCCACAGAAGGACGAGTACTTCATGAAGAGGTTCACAGATGAGCAGCAGGCCACAACAATCATCTCCCACATCAAGACGTCACGAAGCCTCCACATCATGTGCCACATCCCAGTCTTCTGCTGGATCACTGCTACGGTTCTGGAGGATGTGTTGAAAAGCAGAGAGGGAGGAGAGCTGCCCAGGACCCTGACTGAGATGTACATCCACTTCCTGGTGGTTCAGATCAAAGTGAAGAACATCAAGTATGATGGAGGAGCTGAGACAGATCCACTCTGGAGTCCAGAGAGCAAGAAGATGATTGATTCTCTGGGAAAACTGGCTTTTGAGCAGCTGCAGAAAGGAAACCTGATCTTCTATAAGTCAGACCTGACAGAGTGTGGCATCGATATAACAGCAGCCTCAGTTTACTCAGGAGTGTTAACACAGATCTTTAAAGAGGAGAGAGGACTGTACCAGGACAAGGTGTTCTGCTTCATCCATCTGAGTGTTCAGGAGTTTCTGGCTGCTCTTCATGTCCATCTGACCTTCAATAACTCTGGAGTCAACCTGCTGTCACAACAACAATCAACACACCAGATGTCAACAAAACAAGACACACCTGCAGAGACACAGTTTTACCGTGACGCTGTGGACAAGGCATTTCAGAGTCCAAACGGACACCTGGACCTGTTCCTACGCTTCCTGCTGGGTCTTTCAATGGGGGCCAATCAGACTATGCTAATAAGTCTGATGAAACAGACAGGACGTACTTTGCAAAACAGGGATTATGCTATCCAGTACATCAAGAAGAAGATCTCAGAGTCTCCCTCTGCAGAAAAAAGCATCAACCTGTTCCACTGTCTGAATGAACTGAATGATTGTTCTCTATTAGAGGACATCCAGAAGTACCTGGAGTCAGAAAGTCTTTGCTCAGATAAACTCTCTTCTTCTCAGCGGTTAGCTCTGGTCTTCATGTTGATGTCATCAGAGAGAGATCTGGATATATTTGACCTATTTAAATACTCTTCAAGCTTTTCAGAGAAGGACCTGGTGTTTGTACTGGGCGTGGTTAAAGTCTCCAAGAAAGTTGTGTAAGTGTAAATATTGGATTTATTCATCATTATATGTACATGTACTGTTTTTAAACAGCATACTGTATATTGTTATAAAATTTGTTAAATTACTTTTTATTAGACTTCAACACCAATGCTCTTGTTCTTTATCTGTACTGTATCTTTCAGCCTGAGTAGCTGTAACCTGTCAGAGAGAAGCTGTGAAGCTCTGTCCTCAGTTCTCAGATCTCAGTCTTCTAGTCTGATTGAACTGGACCTGAGTAACAACAACCTGGAGGATTCAGGAGTGAAGTTACTGTCTGATGGACTGAAGAGTCCTCATTGTCACCTGGAGACTCTCAGGTCAGTTTAAGTAAGAGTAAGGAGCAGGAAGAGTGAGATTCTGCGAGATCAGTGCGACTACTACTACTACGTTTCTTTTGGCTTTTCCCATCAGGGGTCACCACAGCGAATCATCCTTTTCCATCTCAGACAGCTCAATAAACTGTCCACCAATAAACATATAATTGCTACGTTATTACAGATGTTTACCCAAAATCTGAAAGACATGGCATCACTAGGTCCACTAGAAGTTATAGCAGTTTGAGACCGATATAAGCAGCTGTAGTCCTACACAAACCGAGCTAAACGCCTTAACGAGGCGGTGCACGCTCCTGCATATGCCAATCGATTTCTGGCAGGGATTCACTTTTTGGCACTGGGCATAGGTGAACTGGGTGGTTGGGGATAACAACAATGATAGCAGCTAATCAAATATTGAGTCAAAAAGATCTAGAGGATTTAATGTTTCGCATCAAACACACCAGGACACAGTTGTAGAGTACAAAGTAAATGTGTACATTATTTACAATGATGACAGTTCATTAAATCAACAAAAAAAACATGAATATAATAGTCCATAACACACAAGCTAAGTGTGTGGTCGGCCGTCACGTCTCCTACCGAACCAACAAAAATGAGGGAAGCAGTGTCTGTGCTCTCACTCTCACTTTGTTATTTGTCTCACTTCTGTTTGTCTGCTCTTACACTAATACTCTGGTAGCAATTATGATGTTCAACTTAGCATCACTAAGGACAACAAAGGCTTTATTGAGGACGTTTCTGAAATTGTTAAACTTTTCAAATCAGCAGACAGTGCAATCCCAGTGCAACACTTCATTGCATGAGAATCTTCACCATGATGATGTTTTGCCTTTGGACAGTGTATTAAATATAAATGCAGCATATGCCCGTTGTAAACAGCACTGTTTCGTCCACGGTCAAAAAAATCAAACAACCCGCCCGTGGGCCCTTGGAACAATATAGGGTTACAGTACAAGAAAAGAGCAACTTCAGCTGATATACAGTAGCTGCAACTGCTTCTAAAGGGAACATGTTGAGAGCTATGAAAGTTTTTCAGACTCAAAATCCAACTCACAATACATTTGTCAACTGGCAGTTCAATATGCAATATTGTCATTCAATTTGAAAATGCATTTAACATTTTAGAAATTCAATACAGAAAATTAATTAATTATAAGTTTACATAAAATCTTAATAATAAAAAATTGCAATTCGTATTGTCATGGTTTTTAACATTCTAAATTTAAATGGCAATGCATTTTGCAATTGGCATTTCAATATGCTATTTGGTAATTAAATTTGAGAATGCAGGATTTTATTGAAGATGATCTCCTTCAGTTTTTTTGGCATTTGCATCATAACACGAGAATTACAAATTACCCATAACCACGACTAAAATTGACCAACTGCATACAGAGTAAATATATAGACAATATAGATCAGATTATGAATACTGTAGTTCAGCTACAACTACAGTACTCAACTGTGAAATCCAAAATCTCTGTCAAATAAAACTGCCTATTGACCAACAAATTATCATACTGCTGTTAAATGTACATACTGTACCTTTGCTCTTGAGGTTTATGGGGTGCCAAATGTAAAAGGAGCACCTATAACTAGTTTTCTCACATTTAACTAAATGACACAACATGTTTTCTCACATTTAGTTAAATGTGCAAAAGTCTAAATGTAAATGTTAATTGTAAATGTTAAATGTAAATGTTAAATGTAAATGTAAATGTAAATGTTAAATGTAAATGTTAAATGCTAAATGTTAAATGTTAAATGTAAATGTTAAATGCTAAATGTTAAATGTAAATGTTGAATGTAAATGTTAAATGTTAAATGTTAAATGTAAATGTTAAATGTAAATGTTAAATGTTGGCCGAGTGTAAAACTGAATATTCATGAATGGGCAAGTAGACTCCATCCCTACCCTCAAACAGCGCTGGTCTCAGATCAGAGACGCGAACTCAATCACCTCAAACAGTGCGCGCAAACCCCGCCCACATCTGATCTGGAAACTTTTGTTTTTAGCCTGGACGTAACTTCGGCTAGCTAGTATAGTTAGCCAACTAATTCTCCACCGGCGCCACAGAAATATTCTTTTTAAACCCACTTGACTCTTCATTAATGGTGTTTACGACAGAACGGCAGTTTGAAGCGGAGCCTCAGCCCGCACACCTGCCGTTACAGCCCGTTCAATCTCCCCCAACGGGAGGGAGTCGGAGCTGGCGGCCATGATGGCTTCGACTTCAGGCTTCTCTCCAGTATTTTCGTGCACCGATCCAGAGTCAGATGTGGGCGGAGCTATGCGTACTGTTTGACGTGTTTGAGTTCGCGCCTCTGATCTGAGACCAGCGCTGTTTGAGGGTAGGGATGGAGTCTACTTGCCCATTCATGAATATTCAATTTACACTCGGCGAACATTTAACATTTACATTTAACATTTACATTTAACATTTACATTTAACATTTAACATTTATATTTAACATTTAACATTTACATTTATATTTAACATTTACATTTATATTTAACATTTACATTTAGACTTTTGCACATTTAACTAAATGTGAGAAAACATGTTGTGTCATTAAGTTAAATGTGAGAAAACTAGTTATAGGTTCTACTTTTACATTTGGCACCCCATAGAGACAAAAAAAACAATGTTACATTACCAGTGTGTTGCTCCTACTATAAAGCAAAAAAGTATCTGCAGCTTCTGGGGTGGGTTAACACGGGGAAGAACACTCCTAAGGCACAAGAGAGCCCATGGGCACAGACGCAGAGAAACACTTAACAGAGGACACATGAGGGACAGGGATACAGGAACCAAATGAACAGGAACACAGCAGTAAGGACAGGTATGGTGTTTACACCGGAGGTGAATCGGGAGTAGCGTGGCAGTGACAGTGATACAGGTGTCGTGCCAAAAAGTGACTGTCTGCCAGAAATTGATTTCGTCACGCGGGAGACGAAACCGCCTCGTTAAGGCCTTTAGCTCGGTTTGTGTAGGACTACAGCTGCTTATATCGGTTTCAAATGCCCATAACTTGTAAATATTCTAAATATTCTAAAATAAGCTTATTGTCAAAAGATTAGCATGAGGGCGGCACGGTGGTGCAGTGGGTAGCACTGTCGCCTCACAGCAAGAAGGTTCGATTCCCGGAGGCGGCCCTGGTGCCTTTCTGTGTGGAGTTTGCACGTTCTCCACTTGTGTGCGCTGGTCGTTGCCCGTAGGTGTGAGTGTGTGAGTGAATGGTTGTCTGTCTATGTGTTGCCCTGCGATGGACTGGCGACCCGTCCAGGGTGTACCCTGCCTCTCGCCCGTACCCAGCTTGGATAGCACCCCCGTGACCCCGCACTAGGGAGTAAGCGGTTAAGAAAGTGGATGGATATTGGCATGAATCACTTTTTGGCAACGTGGAAAAAGCTTCTTACCGGTTGAACTGGTCTTAGACAGGTACAGACAGCGGTCAAGTTAATTGAATTTGTTAATATGAACAAGAAGAGCTCCACTGACTTAAAATGAGGCAGAAATAAGCTTCTTGTTAAAAGATATTGGCATGAATCACTTTTTGGCAATGTGGAAACAGCTTTTTACTGGTTGTACTGGTCTCAGACAGTTACAGACAGCGGTCAAGTGAGCTGGATGCTCATTAAACCTGTTAATATATAATAAAGAAGAGTTGATAAAGAAAAAAATGAGGCAGAAATAAGCTTCTTATCAAACGATATTGGCTGTAATCACGTAAACACAGCATCTTACTGGTTTAACTAGTCTCAGACAGGTGTGGAAAGTGATAAAATGTACTGGATGCTCATTAAGTCTATTATTATAATACAGCAGAGCTCCATGAACTTAAAATGAGAGAAAGAAGCTTTCAGTAAACAGATATTGGCTTTAATCACTTTGTGGCAACATAAAACCAGCATGCTACTGGTTCTACTGGTCTTGGTGTATTACATCTGTAAATATAACAAAGCAGAGCTCAGTGTATTTAAAATAAGACATAATTAAGCTTCTGACCAAAAGCTTTGGCTCTAATAATCACGTTTTGGCAACATGAAAGCATCTTACTGGATAAACTGGTCCCATACAGGAAGTTAAAAGTGGTGAAACAACTCGGTGGTCACTCGTGCAGTTTTAATCAGACACAAAATGTGAAGAACAAACATGCTGCAGCAATATTGGGTCGTAGATCTGAGTCCAAGCATCATGTCATACATAGAGTTAAAAAGTCACGATCGACGATCACTGTAAAGAGAGCTACGATGATTATTTCTGTCGTTTACACAAAATTTAAAAGACGTGGCATCACTACGTCCATAGCGGATAATATTTACAAGTTATGGCCGTTTGAAACCGAAATAAGCAGCTATAGTCCTACACAAACCGAGCTAAACGCCTTAACGAGGCGGTGCGCGCTCCCGCGTGCGGAAATCAAATTCTGGCATACAGTCACTTTTTGGCACAACACCGGCACGGGTCCATTTACAATAAAATTAATCCATAAGGTTCTCCTTTCTTGTTCCGCTGGTAAAATGAAAATACTTGATGCTGGTTGGAACAACCAACAATGGAGCACGTTTTGAACCTTAATGGCGCCATGTCAGTTCGTATAACAGTGAGTGGCTGAAACGCAATGTGGTAAATTTAGGTGTCCATGTTTGTCTGGGTGGGGCCAGAGCTAGTTCTGTGAGTGGTCTAAAACTGTAGACAGAGACTATTAGGTACATCGATTGAAACCGATCGCTCTTGGACCGGATTGGATAAAGGAGCAAAATGTGACATAAGTAGGGAGTGTGCTTCTAACACATCAGGAGTGTCTTAACATGAATCAGAATCAGAATCAGAAAAAGCTTTATTGACAGGTACAGTAGAGAGCACTTTTCAAAACTTGGAATTTGACTTGATGTTGTTAGTTGGTGTATCTAAACATAAAAGTAAAAAACAATTAAACTGGAGTTATGTACAGACTATATACAGTGGAGTGAAATGGGTGTGTAGGTGGTCTGGAATGGTGTGACCTGCCTAGAGTGGCAGCGATTGACCTTGAGTTGGGAGGTCACCTGGTGGGGGTTGGCACAGTTCAATAGACTGTCACATCACCCACATCACGTTCTTGAGTGTTCAATTAGCCACTGATTTGATTTATTGATTTTGACAAAAGTCAACCCCTCACATGGCCCTGCACTTCCATACTGGTCCATTGGTCACAAAAGAATGGAACCCCCACATTGTTGATTATGAAATGCCTGATGACTCCTAGGAAACAACCCCCAATACCTAACATCTCTCCTATGTACAGATATCTAATCTACCAAAATGTTTATCACTGTTTTTCAGATTGAGTTTATGTGACCTATTGGAAAGAAGCTGTGAAGCGCTTACCCCAGTTCTCAGCTGTCAGTCCTCTACTCTGCGAGAACTGGACCTGAGTAACAACAACCTGCAGGATTTAGGAGTGGAGCTACTGTGTGATGGACTGAAGAGTCCTAACTGTAAACTGGAGACTCTCAGGTTATGATTCCTCAACCTAAATAGAATTTTACATTTTCCTAGCATGATATGGAAAAAATATATATATTTTTAACTCAGCACTGTCAGCATTTGACTCCAGTCTCCAGGACCTAATTATCAAATTGATGGTGATCAGATAATATTTCATGACCAAACCTGAAAATTATTAAACAGTAAAAAAAATTATGTTTTTCATAACTGCAGGATGTCAGGTTGTCTGATCACAGAGGAAGGCTGTGCTTCTCTGGCCTCAGCTCTGAGCTCCAACCCCTCCCATCTGAGAGAACTGGACCTGAGCTACAATCATCCAGGAGACTCGGGAGAGAAGCTGCTGTCTGCTGGACTGAAGGATCCACACTGGAGACTGGAAACTCTCAGGTATGGAAAGAACTACACTGATAAAAACAACCTTAATTTGGAGTGGGATGTAATTTATCGTTTAAATGTGCTACTCATGTTTTAAAATTACATTCACTCACATTTTCTAATTAGCAGCTGCACATTTCTTATATTGTATTGTATATATTGTACTTGAGATATAGAATCTGTACATGTGAATGTGTTATGTATTATAGGTAAATTAGGACTAAGGCCAGTCTTACTATGAGCTGAACCCTACAAACTAAAGCATGCTCTGGCCTGCTCCACTCAGAGCCTATGGCCAGGCAACATACAAATAAGGGACCCAAATGCACAACCACAAACGAGAACGTGAATTAAAGTGATTTAACTGTGATACAAACAAATAAATAAAAAACAACTATAAATAAAAAACAACTAAAAATCACTGCTGATGCAGGCCAAAAGGTAGGGACTGAAAAGATAAATATGTAACCAACACAAAACACTGACACACACAAAGCAAACAAACCTTCACATGAGATAACAGGAAATACAGATTACATGAGCAACTGAAAAATGAAACAACAAAGAACTTAGCAAATACCTAGGGCTTAAATACTAAAAGGGTGAAACTTATTACACATGACAGAAAACAAACAGGAAATGACATAACAGCAAATACAGGACTGAAACAAAAGGGCCACCAGCAGGCCAGAGGGCTGAATTGTAACAGAATGCTGAAATGCAACTTCAGCCAATACTAACCTACAGTGAGAACACTTTTTTTTTATCATGGGCATTCTATAGTCACAGTACCTTCACATTGCTTCTGACCCTGAATTATTTGCAAATTAAATAAAGTACTAAATACTATAATTAAGAAACAGAACAAAAAGCAGTAACAGAATACTGTTTTAAACAACAATCTCATGTTTGGAGGCATGACAGAGTACTCCACACTGCGTCTCCTGTGCAATGATTATCTACGGGGTTTCCCAAGCATAATCAGAGGTGGCGCATTGACATTGCTAGAAAATTTACCAGAATTTACTGCAAAAACTGAAAAACTACTTTTTACATGGAGACATTTAAGTAGTAAATACAAAGACAAGTATTGCCATGTCTTACCTTAATATTATTAAGTACAGTAGATCATGCAGGTTATTTTAATCAGTGTAATAAAGTAAAATCAACAAGATGATTCATTGTTGTGTGTGTACTTGATTGTCAAGGATTACAAAAATAAAATGCACAATATCTTTTCTGAACAAAGTCACGTTAAATGGTAATTTAAATTCTTTTACGTAGGCATGCAAACTTATTTGTTTGCTAATAATATAGATTATATTATGTTACATTTACATTATCTAAGATCTTTTTTCAGTGTATAGACAGTGTCTGTTTATTGCTGTTTATTATTAGTTACAGGTAAAATAAATATACATACATGTCATGTTTTGAATTCAATAAAGTCGGGATTTAAAATGGAAACAGATTCAAATGAATTACAAACAAACAACAAATTTATCAGTTACTTAAACACAAGATTACATACTTCTAAATAATATTTTTGTATTTATTGATTGATTTTTGTGTTTATTTTCCTGGTAAAATAATGAAAAACAAACTAAATAACATTTTTGATGACCTTCTAGAATCTAGAATTACACTTTTTTTTCCCTTTTAATAAACATGTTCAAATTAGAACAAATTAGAATTGCCATGTTTTTTAACATTGTCCGACAACACTGCAGCGTCAAAAGGCTTTAGCTTCAATCCCAGCAACAGTTTGAATCCGTCCCTAAAACCTAGCGCCTAACAGCTAGGCAGGCAGATAAAGCTGCTATTTGCTTACCTGAGTCTATTCTTTTGGTAGTTTGCTTTGGTTCTGAACTCATGTTTGCTTATTTTCGTTTTTGTTGCTATGCTGGAAGAATGGTGCAACCGTGCAAACAAACGCAAGCAGCTAATTAAACCAATTAGCAGCGCTGCTGATGTGATTGACAAAGAGGAGCCAATCAGCTATGCGCAAAGACAGTTTCTGGCAATAAGATAAAAATCAGTTTCAAAACTTTTGTATCATCTTAATTATGGGTCCTAGCAGAGCAGATGTTTTCAGCAGCTAAATTAATGACAGCTATAGTGAACAACACCCAGTGACTCCATCATGTGGATCAGTTGGATTGTGAATGATTTCCTATAAAACCAGGTGATTGTAGGTTATGTTGGTTTGATCACATAAAGTAAATGCAACATATTTATTCTGAGCTACAGTAATGTTTGTTCTCCAGTGAAGCTGCAGCTACAGTGTTGTGTTAAATACTCTTCGACCTGTTGATTTTTCCTGGCCAATTGCTAAATAGTCACAAATGTAAGAGGAAGCTCCACAGTTTGAAATAAAACAAATGTGGTTATTAAAGAGCACTGCATTTATAATCTATTAACTAACTATTCATTGTGAACATTGTCGGCTATTAACCAAACTCACTTATTCTTTATTTATTATTATAGAAAATAAATTAAAACAAATGTCTTTTCAAAATACTTAGATGTGATTAGCCCTAATAATGCAAGTGAAAAATCCAAAATGTGACCACAAACCCCAAAATACCTCCTATAATTGAAAATCCACATGATGGATCAAGGAAGTGAAACACATGTATGGGTTTTTATACTTAAAAAAAACAAAATGGGAAAAAAAAATCCAAAAGCACATTGCACTTTATGAATGCACATAAGATATTTGTACAAACTTGTTATACAGTATGAACAAGAACAAGAACATTAAAGTGGTCCAGAGGTATTGAAAAGACTCTTAAAGCATTATATCAGAATAAGTTCACACCAGAGAAAACGTGTATTAGAGCCATGTAATGTCCATGTCTGCATGTCTCTGACCCCCTCCTCCTTTCAGGGTGGAGCCTGGTGGAGTCCGATGGTTGAGACCAGGTCTGAGGAAGTGTAAGTGTGTTTAATGAGATCAGCAACATTCACCCATCTTCAAACTGTCATGAGTCATCATCAAACTGATGACAGATCAATAACTGCAGATAAATTGTGTCTTGTTCTCTCCATCAGATTTCTGTCAACTCACAATCGACACAAACACAGTGAACAGAGAATTACAACTGTCTGACAACAACAGGAAGGTGACACATGTGAAGGAGGATCAGTCGTATCCTGATCATCCAGACAGATTTGACTGGAAACCTCAGCTGCTGTGTAGTGATGTACTGACTGGTCGCTGTTACTGGGAGGTTGAGTGGGGAAGAGGGGTTCATATATCAGTGAGTTACAAAAGAATCAGAAGAAAAGGAAACCATAGAGACTGTGTGCTTGGATACAATGATCAGTCCTGGAGTCTGAGCTGCTCTGATGATGGTTGCAATGTCAAACATAATAACAAAGAAACACCCATCTCCTCGTCCTCTGTGTCTCACAGAGTATCAGTGTATGTGGACTGTCCTGCTGGTTCCCTCTCCTTCTACAGCGTCTCCTCTGATGGACTGATACACCTTCACACCTTCAACACCACATTTACTGAACCTCTTTATCCTGGGTTTAGGTTCTGGTCTCCTGGTTCCTCAATGTCTCTGTGTAAAGTGTGGTACTGAGAGTGTGATTCTGTCAGAGAAACATTGTTGCATTAACACGTAATTATGTTGAGGAAGAGAGCTTAAAGTAGTAATCTTTGTAAATGGTAAATTATTGTAAATAATTGTTTACGTTTGATTGCCTCGCCTCTTGTTCTTTTCTACTTGTTTTTTTTAAACAAAATAAAATAGTGTGACAGGCTGATGCCATTTTGTGATGCGTTTAGTAGTGATGTGACGTTCCATATTCCTACCCCATGACCTCACCTTTTAATCAATGTTCAAACCCAAAATTCTTAACCACTCATATCAATCCCATGTTTAGTTTATTTTTAAAAATTTTTAATGTATGTAATTCAAATACAATGTTTCAACCAAATAGAAACCCTTGTTTCTTTTACATTTTTAAAGCAGGAATGACTTGCCATGCCACATTAATGTCACAGGCCTCTCAGGTGTTTCCCTGAGGTGACGTAGGCACTGCAGACGTGCTTTCAACAGGCCTATGGTCATTTCCACCCGGGCTCTTATTCTGCAGTGACACATTAAAGCGCTGCTGGGAGCCTGCTTCAGGTTCTGGGTGAGGCGTCAGTAGTGTGGGCTGCCATTAACCCCTATCTCCAGCAGAAAGCTGTCAATCTCTCCTAGAAGAAAGTTCACATTACTTTAGTGCTGCATAGAAGTGATCCTGTGGGTGTGTAGTGCATGCATTGGAATAAGTGTATAGGACATACATGTACTTACCACAGTGCAGCCTGTTACTTAGGGTTGACTCACGATATATTCATGAGTCATGACCAGAGCTGGGCCACTTGGCCTCCACGTTTGTGATAATATGTGCAGCCTCACATATGATCTTGGTGGTGTAAACAATGAGACGTCAGTTACAGTGACCATTACAAAGAGTAGTCAGTGTACCTGCACATTTATTAGTTTATTTCAGGTCACAGCAAGATGTTATTAACTGATTATCATTTTTCAGATTAGCCTCACTGAAACAAATTAAATACCACATACCTGCAATAAGGTGAAACTCCTCTTTAATGGCTCTGAGTAGTTTGTGGCAAGGAAAGCGCTTGAGGTCGAACTATTTTACATATTCACACAGTAAGTTTGGAGATTTATGTCAAATAAAACTCAGCTTGTTTTATAATGCAAATGTATCAATGGAAGAATTGTGAAAGGAGGGATTAAAATTAAAAAATGTAGAAGAAAGATGACAAGCATTTTATTCACTGTGCGTTTCTCTGAATGTCGACCCTTTTGGTTAATAAACCTAACTCTGATTTTAAACTAACATTTGTTACTAAATTTATTGTGACACTAAAGGCATCATGTTCAGTTCTCTGTCTTTTTCAACCAGTCTTTCGTTTCCTCTCAGATCAGTTGGTTTGAAATGATGAGAGGATTCAAAGATGCAGCTAGAGATTATTTTGTGCTCTAGGTTCCTCTGCTTGAATTCAGGTGTGTACAGGAAGGAAGTGGTGCTTAGTGTCACATTGAGGCTCCACTGAGGCTTTAAATCCAGACTCTTTGTCGTCTGGCTCCATGTTTCCTGCTGCAGGGTTGATGTCACTCAACCACAGAGACCAAACAGCTCTGATGCTAAAGATTCTCAGGCTCCAGGTTTCTCTGCTCCAGATCTGTTTGGTGACTTCTACTGATTGGACCTGTTGAACTGACCTGTGTTACCTCTGCTTGTAGCTGATGTTGAGCCAGTTAGTGACACTCCATTATCAGGGCATTGAATGTGTTCCCCTCCGCTCTCACTGTGGATTCAGAATCACAGTCAGACAGGATGCGCTGATTTTGTGTTAGTGTTGCCTTTTTTAGTTCTGATGTCCACCAGGTGGTGACATTTGATCTGAACACAGTAGCTGGCTCATTAAACTAGGTTGTGATTCCTAATTATTTGATTAGAATATTCCCATGAGTTGAATGATTTGTTACAATTGAAAGTTTTGCGAAAATTTAGTGTCAGATCGGCCTGATGGTACCTGAACCCTGTGACAGAGCAGAGCTACAGTGAATGCCGCTTCATGAAGGTGATAATGTTTGTGTGACATTTTGGATCAACTGGGGATCTACAGACTGAAGACAAACACAACCATGTTGTCACTGGGTCCACGTGCTGAGTCGGCTCAGTTGCTGTGTTGTTCACTTCTTCATCAGCGGGAGGCACTATAAAGTAAGTTCAACAAGAAGAGGGAAAGAAACTAAGAACTGCTGAGCAGAATTAAACAAATAACTGCTTTGGATGTTTTTCTGCTCTTGGGTACTTCTTTACTAAACTTACACAGTTGACACATCAGCTGGACGGTCGGCAGTGTAACGGGTTGGAGTTAGCGTGGTCTCACCAACTGTTCAGGTGCTGCTGTGATTCATTAGAGACTCAGAAGAAACACACTCCACTTCCTTCAGTCAGTCTGTGGGCCGATCAGCAACAGTATTAAATTCTCCACACAGTGATCAGTTGCGTGGATGCACATTTTACTTCATTCTTGCACTGTGTCAATTGTACTGTTCGTCTTTTTAATGCAAAGTCAGGGACTCTGACCATGAGAGAGCAACATCAAACCAGCTGCACACCAGTAACACAGACTGAGCTGCACAGACAACAACTGTCGACTGCATCTTTGTTACAAAGAGGCAGAGCCAAGCTACAGAACCACATTCTTCAGGTTGGAGTCACACGCACTCATACAGATAAACTTCATCAGTTTTTTATGGGGCAAACAGACAGAAAATAAAGTTCAGTCTGATGCTGTGGAATAAGCTGGTTCTTATTTGAACCATGAAACTAACAAAAGCAACTTATGACACCTAAGGTCAGAACGGACCACTGTTGGGTCAACGTCCACCCCAGGAGCGCTAGAGGCAAACACTCCCCCCAGTGGGAGGGTCAGCCCGAGAGAATGGAGCCAGAGGAAAGCCCTAAATGTATGTGTAAGTGCTGTCAGAGCCTGGCTCTTAGGAAGGACAAATAGAAGAGGTCTGTAATTGTGCCTTTGTGCTTTTTCTTATCCAACACAGTCGTCCTGTGCTGGTTAGGTGCAATACTGAACATTCTTACACAAACAACTAATCTCTTGTCCTGATGTTTCATTTGACTGACTAATAATTTATGATAAATGTTTGTCTTTTACACCCAGACTCTGGCTCCCTCCTATCTGACTCCCCACCAGACCCAAGGCTGTTAAAGCGAATGCATCTTGTCTTGGAAGCTCGGTGTTCCTTCCTTTGGATAACAAGACATGACGATGCAGAAGTGAGAAAGCAAACATTCTCACTCACAGCGAAATAAGGTGGCACAAACAATTCCATTGCTGCAGAGAGACATTCCACCAGAGCCAGAGAAAGGGGTTAAAAGGCAGAGACAACTTGAGGATCGTGGGCTCTTTGCATCACACCTTTGTGGTGTGTGCACTGATCTCCCCAGCTGGTTTTTGGTTTGTTGATGTGCACGATCAACATCCATGTTTTTGATTCGCTTTCCCCATTATTTTTATTTTCCTTTTATTATTTCAATAAATTGCACAAAAGGACAACTCTCTCATCTGCCTCCTTATGGGAAATTTCCACCACAGGTCAACATATAACAGTTTAATTTAAATGTTTATTTAAACACAACACAAAAGAAACTGATACCATTGATTTACAGTACCATAAGTAAGTCAGTGGTATAAGTAATGTAAGGTGTGTAGGGATGTGTGTGTATAAATCAAACCAAGCAATGACAAAAGGCAACACAAACCCTGTAAATCATATGCCTGGGAAGAAAATGGCTGAATCCACCAGTTTAAAAAGGTGGAGGAGGAGCCAAGACGGCCTATATAGGACAGCCCACACAAGAAACGAGCAAACGTCACAGTGCTTACTGTAGGTATGAGGAACCTTGGAGGACCGCCAGTTCCCTGATTCTTCCAACAGACAGAGCCATCAAAGCGAAGACCCTATCCACTGCCCCCCAGTGAGGCAGCCTGCAGAGTCCTGGATGAGTGTATGTGACTAATATTAAATTATTATTATGGAATATATTATTATTCTTGGAGACACGGTAATGTGTTACCACATCCTAGTAGCCCCCCAGTCACTCCATCAGGAGGACAGCCCTCACAAACCTACGTGGATGAGTGTGGAATAATGTAGCTGGGAAGCATGGCACCGGGGTCCTCAGAGCCTGGTTCCCGACTAGCCCTGCTACCCATCCCACTATCACCCACCGCCCCCCAAGAAACAGGTGAGCCAGACCCAGGGGCCACGGTGCTACTACACAAGTAGCGCAGCCAGCCAACCAAACTCTCTTTCATTATTTCACTTTGTTCTGATCACTTCTTTTTGCTTTGAGTCTTTTTTTCTGCTCCCCTCAAAGCTTTCAACAGAACCAACTATAGTAGTTAGTTAAACCAATCACAGGACACCACCTGCTGCTCATCACCCCTACAGACTGACTAACGCAACTGGGTCCAGTGGTTCTAGTTCTTTTGTAGGTTTCAAGTACACCATTGGTGTATTCCTATGTTAACCAGCCAACATGTTTTCCATTTCTTACAATGTTTACAGTTTGATCACATGTTCTGTAGCTGTGGCTCCTGGTAAATGATGTTTGGCTTCTCTAGTTATGAAACTAGTTCAGTCAGGTCCACATTCCAGTCAGTTGGTATCAGTTCATCTCCAACAGTTAAAATCCAAAAATCTAGATAATGTTTGTTCTACTGAAGTGAACATTCCAGGTTGATCAAAGTGAAACAAGAAAGCAGCTCAGTCCTGATCTCAGTGGGTCGGTACCAGTGTTCCCAGCAGCAGTGACCCATCTCAGGGACCTTTTGCTCCACTGACTGGACTCTTTAATCTGTGAAAAGAACCAGGACCCAGAGTGTCTGTTGTCTGCACCACTGCGGTAAGTGATGTTTATAGTTACATTTGGAATCATTATTTTTTGTCCAATGCCTCAAAGTTTACATAACTTCATCTTCCAAAAAAATCTGTTTGAAATAGCACAGTTAATAGGTAATTCCTTATCACGTCAGGGGTCGACTCACAACAGCAAATAATTTGTATAGTTAATTTGGCAAGTTTTTATGTCAGTTTCCTGACGCAACCCCTCTCTGAGGGGATTGAACCCACAACCTGGGCAACAGGATCTAACCACTGTGCCACGGCGGGGCCCAAATAGAACAGTTACAGTAATTGTTTACAGTATACAGTTATTCAAAATGACAACATATTGGGTACATGCACCTCAGTATTAAACTCTGATTACTTATTTATATAATTATTTTTTTAATTTACTTTGTTTTATTTATATTCTGCACAATGTGTGTACAATGAGGTTGTCTGTGTCTATATGTGGCATTGTTAAGTTTGAACCTTGCCTCCCACCTGATTGTAAGCTGGGAAAGTCTCCAGCAGCCTGAGACCCTTACGAGGAATAAACAACCAAGATATAGAGTGAATCTATACAGTGATTTTTGACACAGCTGAAGTTAAAGTTGAATAATTCTCTGAAGTGAGAGTCTCAACATAAAAATGATCCAGTATAAAGTGGTTTTGTTCTTTATTTTATAATAATTACAGTAATAATCTGAAAACTTTAGTTTATCGGTTTAAAATGACAACAGTTTTGAAGGTTTCACAGAAATGACCAGGAAGCTGCACGACACTGAGACTCAGTGTCCCCCACCCAGTTGCACTGCATATTTTCATAGACACAAACAGACAGAAGAAGCTGCAGAGTGAAGATGTGAATGGGGAAAAATCTGAGTTTAGCTCGACTGGTTTGATGAGTTTCATCAAAGGGACCAGGTTTGTGTTGTTAGTGGAAATTGTTGTAGCTACACAAACTTATTTGTTGTGTTTTCTAGTTGGAGGAGGTTTAAATCCAGTTGTCGTTTTAAAGCCAAATATCAGCTTGTAAACTTTAAAGCAGTAAAGATGGCGTTGCTTTGTCATGTGTGTGTCAAATGATGATGAAGAATAAACCGTGAAAGATACCATAGAATAAAGTTGATGAGTGGAGAGCAGTATGTCTCCGTCACATACTTATATTTCACCCCTGTGTTTTGGTCATTTAACATTTTCTTTTCTGCAACTATTTACATTACATTGCATTTACATTAAACTTATTCTTTGTCTTTTAGGGTAAACCTTTTTTTATTTTCTCATTAGTACCAACACGGTATATATCTTAACATACTTCCTGTTCTGTTGTTTGTTAATGACATGAATGAAAACATCCAGATACTGTAATATAATAAAAAAACATATTCTTGTTTATACAGCTCTGAATCTGTCTGTTAAAACAGTTGTAAAATGTTAATTACATGCTTTACAATGAGTTTTTGCAACAATTACTCTATATAGTTAATATAGTTAGTATTTGTCACGAACGCACGGATGAGGACCCAAATGCACAGCGTAACACAGCTTGACGGTGGTAAAAGGATGGTTTATTCCAGGTTACGGGATCAGTTCAGGCAGAGTCATACACAAGAGGTTATGCGGGTTTAAACGAGGTCAGGCGTCAGGATGACACGGAAATACCAGATGACACGGAAATACCATCTCTCAGGCTCTCAGGCAGACGCGATGCTGTGAGAGAACGCGAGACTCTGCGAGAACAGCACGAGAAATTCAACAAGGCGGCGCGACACCGATAGTAAACAACAGCGCGACAAACTATCCGCCAATTTAAATAAATAACTACCTTATTTTACGGAAAATAATCAACCACCCTACCATTCTGGATAACACCGAAGAAAGTTTCGAGTACATCGACGAGTGCTTCGAGCGTCTGGTAATGGGGAAAAAGGAGACGGCTCCAAACAAGCGTTCCCGTCCGTCTGACTCACCTGAGTCACCTGGAGCTAGCTCGGCGGATAAAAACATCACGGACATCCTGGAGTCAATCGAGAAAAAAATATCAAGTTTCGACGCACGTCTGGCGCTAGTGGAACTCCTCCACAAAGAGTTTATGGCCCTCCGCGACTCCCTGGAATTTAGCCAGCAGCAGGTGATTTCTCTCGCCACCGAGAACGAGGCCCTGAAAGGAACGGTGCAGTCCCTGACGGAGGATGTGGCTCAGCTAGCGGCCGAAAATAAAAAAATAAAAGAAGGTATCATCGATCTGCAGGCCCGCAGCATGAGGGACAACCTGGTGTTCTCGGGGATTCCAGAACAGGCGGAGGAAAACACGGAAACCACAATTAAAAACTTCATTAAACAACAGATGAAGATTCCAGCGGAAGTTGTCGACAAGATGGCGTTCCACCGTTCGCATAGACTCGGAGGAAGACGACCGGATGGCCAGCGCCCCCGACCCATCGTTGCCAAGTTTCATGACTTTAAGGCGAAGGAACTGGTTAAGAGCCGGGGCAGACAGCTGAAGGGAACCGACTACAGCGTCAACGACCAGTTCCCCAAGGAGATCCTCGACCGCCGCCGCCGACTGTTCCCCATCCGTAAGAGGTTCATGGCAGAAGGCTGCAGGGCTGTCATCAGCGTCGACAAACTGTACGTCAACGGAGAGCTCTACCGGGACCGGGAAGCAACTCCGTGGCTGTACTAGCAGGTGGTATGTAAAAACAATGGTTTAATATAAAAGGTTTGTTAAAAAAAACAATAGATGCAATGCAACTATGTGTTATAACTTTACATCTAGTATTCAAACTCGTTCTCTCGCAGATGTTTCATATAAATGTTTACTGTCATTCTAATGTCACTCACTCACTCACTTTGCAAAGCGCTCACCATACGTAATCACTCACTTTCCTTTCACTTTAATTTTCCTTCCCTTTACTCTTTTTCCTTCACCTACTTTCACTCCACACTGTCTACATCCTTTTCTCTATTCTTCTTCCACGTAGTCAGCCAGCTATGTAGCCCTCCAACAGCCACACACAAACATCTACTGCACAGGGGAAACACGTGCACATACATAGGTAACACACAACTCCGAATACACAGGTACTTAAGGTTAGCCACACGCCTAAAGTCTGTCACACTACATACACACAAGACTAGTGATCCACAGCAGTCAGGTAAGATATGACACCACTGAAGATTGTCACTTGGAATGTACTAGAGACAGCCATCGTCTCCTTAGATGCAGAAAAAGCTTTCGATAGAGTAAACTGGAAGTTTCTTTTAGCCACTCTGCACAAATTCGGCATTGGGGAAACATTCATAGACTGGATCCAAATATTATACAACTCAGCAAACGCTGCAGTCAGAACAAACAACCAGATCTCACCAAGGTTTAATCTGCATAGAGGGACAAGACAGGGCTGCCCACTGTCCCCATCACTATTTGCAATATTTATTGAACCTCTAGCCGCAGCAATAAGACAGCATGAAGGAATTACTGGAATATCGACCAAATCAGTAAATCATAAAATAAGTTTATATGCTGACGATGTGTTACTGTTTCTTCTTGAGCCACAGACGTCTCTTCCTACAACTATCAGCCTCATAGATGAATTCGCAGGACTTTCAGAGTACTCTATTAACTGGACCAAATCTATAGTGCTACCACTTAACCTTAAGGTGACTAACATCTCCTCTACCACACTCCATTCAGGAAACATTAAATACTTGGGCATTGAATTGTCGTCTAGGCTATCAGAGCTTATTGATCTAAACTACAATCCATTATTAAAACAAATAGAAGCCAACCTCAAAAGATGGCAGTCCTTACCCATTTCACTTATGGGAAGAATTGCCACCATAAAAATGATGATCCTGCCAAAAATTAATTACTTATTTTCAATGATTCCAACTCAGCCAGCCCAGGCGTGGTTTAAGACATTAGACTCCTACATCTCACAGTTTTTGTGGAAAACCAAGCCACCACGAATTAGTTTAAAAACTCTTCAAAAATCCAGACGCTGCGGCGGCCTAGAACTACCTAACTTCCACCACTATTTTCTTGCCAATAGACTGAACCATGTCCACAAATGGATAAAACCCATGCCAGCAGACTCCTCCTGGATAGACATTGAACAAACATTTTGTGGAAATATTAAAGTTGCAGATCTGCCCTTTATCAGCACCAAAATCAAACATCATAGTTGTTACCAGAACATTAGCATAAAAGCATCTCTGCAAGCCTGGTGGGAGTTTCTTAAAATTAATGGGTCTTCGCTTACTCTTTGCCAAAACACACCTCTCTGGAACAATCCAGACATCATACAAAACAAAAAGGCAATACACTTTCCAACTTGGCATATCAAAGGGATAACACATCTGAAACATGTTTTCACAAGAGACAAGTTTACCTCTTTTGAAGAACTAGTGTCTCACTATGAAATCACTAGTGCCAATTTCTTAGAATACCAACAACTAAAGTCAATACTTAATGCAAAAAGTAAGAATACTGCCATCCACATGCAACCACCACCAGTAATAGAGCGATTTATTGATATATCAGGGAAAAGGACAGTATCCAAAATCTATATCTTAATTTCCAATGTAGACCAGACAGTGAGCCTTCCGATCTCTAAATGGGAAGCTGATCTCAATATCACCACTAATTACACGTTCTGGAATAACATATGTTCTAATTTATTCAGAATGACAAAAAATACAAATTTACAACTAATACAATACAAAATTCTTCATAGAACTCACTATACAGGACAAAGGATGTTCCAAATGGGTCTCACAAACTCAAATATTTGCCCTCACTGTACAGATAACACAGCAGATAGATTCCTACATGCATTCTGGTCATGTTCACCTGTGCAGCAATTTTGGCAAAGAGTATGTGAACACCTGTCAACCAAGTTAAGCTGTCCAATCCCAGCAGCCCCTGCACTTTGTCTTCTAGGAGATCTAAGTGGGCTTGATCTAGAGACAAACTCATCACACACACTTCTTTCTGCCCTCTGTGTCGCAAAGAAAATCATCCTCATGAACTGGAAAACTAAAAAAAAATTAAGCATTACTCAATACCTGAACAGCTTGTTAGATTATACCACCTTAGACACATTGTCTGCTTCATCAAATCAATGACCAAAACTATACTCTGATTGATTCCATTTCCAGGTAAGGATGCGTGGGGCTCGGGTGCTGCGTCATGTCTGGCACAGTGGTGGGGGGGTGACTGGTGGTTGGTGGTGCCTGCCTGCCTAAGGAACCGGGACGGGTTGGTGGACTCAGGGCTGGCCGCATGGGTCCCCTGCGGTGGGGGTGTGGTGGCTGCTGGGACCGGCGGCCCTGTGCCGGGGTGGGACCATTTTGAGGGTTGGCGTGTGCCTGTCTCCGGGGAGCCGGAGGCGGGCCTCCCTGCCGGTGTGCGGGGGCGGACCTGGGGGTGGAGACCTGGGTAACCTGCGTCCGGGGGACTCCCTCTGGGGGTGCCTGCCTGTGCCCGGAGGGGTGTCTCTCCCCTGGGGCGCTGCCCCTGCTCGGGTGGGGCGCTGCCTGCCCTAGCGGTCCGACGCCCTCTGGTAACTGCTCGGGCCTGTTGCAGGGGGGGTTGGCGGACTACTCAGGCTAGAACCTTCATTGGGCCCTGGGCGGAGGCTGGCCCTCAATGCACAACCGCAGAGTATGAGTGTGGGTTTGAGTGTCACACTACACGGGGCGAGCATGGGCATACTTGAGCGAGAGAATGGGTAAGTGTGAAAGAAGGGTGAGGATGGCTCTGGCTGTGCTGCGTGTGGCGCCTGGGCAGTAGTACTGCGGTCCCTGGGTCTCGGCTGTCCCTTCCTGGCTGGGGGTTGTGGGGGGTGGTGGGATAGGTAGCAGAGCCAGTCGGGAACCTGGCTCTGCGGACCCTGGTGCTCTGCTTCCCAACTACATTTCTCCGCATTCATCCACTTAGGTCTGCAAGGGGCGTCCTGCTGATGGAGGGACCAGGGCTACTGGGAAGTGGTTCCGTCCCTTCCAAGTGGGATGCTCTGCAGTTTTAATTGCATTAGTCATACACACTTGTCCAGGAATCTGGGGGCTCCTTCCGGGGGGGCCAGTAGACTTCCCATTGATGGCTCTGTCTGCTGGACCCCCCGGAGAATTGGGTATCTCCCAAAGTTCCTCATACTTAGCTACATACACATACATTTAGGGCCGGGGGTGGGCTCTTTCACTGGGGCCTGGGGCTCAGGCCAGTTGTGGCCTCGGCCACTGGCCCTGATGGAGAGATCACCACCCAGTTTTAACTGCAAAAAGACATTTAGGGCGAGGGGGGGCACTGTCCGGGGGACACACCGTCAGCCAGCGGTTGTGCTCCTGGAGGTGTCACCCACCTTCAGTGCACTTTAGTTCCACACACTCACGTCCAAGCTGGGTTGCAGGGTTCTGGGGTACCTATTTCTACTGCCCTCTGCCTCCCCCGGGTTGGGGGGGTTGGTCGGGGCTCGGGAGGAGCTGCGGTCCCTGCCTGGGGCCACATGGACGGCAGGCCGGAGACCTACCCTCCCCACGAATGTGATCAAGCGAATGGTGTGGGTGGGAGAATGTATCTGAGAGTGCATTGGTTCACGTATGATTGACTAGTTTGTTGTGAGAGAGTCTATGGTGTGTGTGTGTGTTGATGTGATGATGTGTGTTGCACATGTGGATGGGTGTATGCGTCTGTGTTTGTGTGAGTTGGTATGCGTGTGGTGCGGTTGAAGTGTGGGGGGTCCGGTTTTTTCGCCCGGGGTACGATGATCGTCTGCCTGGGTGGTCTCTTTTCTGCTGACCCCACCAATTGCTGGCCTTGTGCTGCAGGCCGCTGTAGCGCCAGGGGATGAGGTCGGGCCGATGGGGTAGGCCCCGCTCCGCCCGTGTGGGGGTGGTGGGCTGGGGGCGGGCCCCACTCTGGGCGCGGGGGCATCTTCTGGCGGGCTCCCTACGGACCGTGGGTCCTCGGGCTCTACTCTTTCAGGCCGACCCTCCCGCCGGGGGGAGTGTTTGCCCCTGGTTCTCATGGGGCGGACAGCGTTGACCCCCGGTGGCCCACTCTGGCCTCGGGTGCTGTCTCTGTGGCTGCTGCAGCTCTGCCTGGGGGGCTCTGTGTGGGCGGCTTGGGTCGCAACACCTGCCCTCCTGGAACTGAAGGTGTGTGGGCTCCCTGGCTGCTAGGATTCCTTCCTCTGCTTGCTGGATGGGCGTAGTGGCGGAGCCCCTCACATCACCCTGGCTTCCACAAGTGGCATTGTTCATGCACCAACGTCTGCCTCACCCTTTGGGTGAATAATGATAAGCTACAGCCTTACTAACCTTGTAGTGGGACACTTTCCAAATCCAACTGTAAGTATTATTGATACTTATCACTACCGATATGAATAATGTGTGAATATGGAATTTGTGGTGTTGTATGTCATGACTTTTATTAAGTAGAATGGGATATGTATAATAATGCACATATGTATGTATATTGTATGTATATGTTTGTATTAGTATGTGCACATACCTTAGCACTATTATTGGTATTAGTATTAATCTCCAAGGTAAACCACAGTACAAAAATTGTTTAGTTATGAATGTGTTAGCCTAAGGTACATCCATGCTTCTTATTTATTTATTTTTTTGCTCTGATTGTTTACTTAACAGATTTGCTTGGTTTCAGCAGCTGGTTGCACCCCTTATCCCCCCTCCCCCCCACCCTCCCGCATACACACCCTAAAGCAGAAACCTAACCTGTCCACCAACACAGCAACATCACACACATTTTGGATTAGCTAAATAAACCATTAAATAAACCATAAATCAGGAAGAGTATATATATTCTATATATACTCTTCTTGTTAAAGCAAAGCTGTCCATCACAATATGGCATTCAGCGTAATATATGCTGCTTGCTTAACTGCTGGACAGAACAAAAAAAAAAATAAATAAAATAAAATAAAAAAAAATAATAATAAACGAGGTCAGGCAGAGACAGCGTCAGGGACAGGCAAGGTTCATACACGAGAGGCAGGTTTACAATACCAAGTCGTCAGGTGGGGAATCGTGGTCAGGCAGGCAGACAAGGTCGGTAACATGCAGAGAAGAAGACCAGGGCAAGACAGGCAGGGATAAGGCAGGCTCGGAATCAGCGGTCAAAAACAGGGTACACGATACACGGCAGGACTGGATCAATGAACTGTAAAATGACGATAACACACATACAACGATCTGGCGGAGAACTAAGAACACAGGTGGTGGTTAAATACAAGAAGTGATTACTGATTTAAAACAGGTGTGTGTAATGACCGGGTGATGCAGGAACAGCTGTGACGTGACATAAACTGGAAGTGAAGCTCGAACTGAAACAGAAACCTGGGAGACTACCAAAATAAAACCGGAAATGGAAACTAGAACCCCAAACCATGATAATATGGCCAATGAACAAAGTCCTTTTCAAAATAAAACTGAGCACAGAACCAGAACCTGACAGTATTTTAGTCTTGATAAGAATTGAATTACAAATTTGAATTACTGAAGAGAATAAAACAATACACCTGTTATTTATTTTTTTATTTTTTATTATTATAATTTAAAAACCTTAGATGGCGTTATATCAGAACATAACCTATACAGGATTTCTTGTCTCGTTAATAAGTAAGTACACTGACGTACCAATGATGGTAACTTATTGGGAAAATCTGCTCCTGCTTCCTTTTTCACTGCAGCCTTTTGTTTATTTTGCTGTGTCATGACTTTTTTGTGTCACAATAGCTGTTGTTAGTTGGTTCCTCCAAGAGTCTGTCTGTCTTTTGCTTGTTAAACTAACAGACTTTCTTCATGTTGTGTTTTAGTAGAGTCAGAGCAAGAGCAAGAGTTAGCTGATGGTCAGCAGCTGGTTGTTACGGTGTCTCCTCTTACTGAGGACTGAAGCAGCTTTTCCTGCTTCCATCAGCCTGTAGAGGAGGGGGAGATGAGCTGCTGCTCACCTGAGGGAAACACCCTCCTGTGGCGAATACCGAAACCTGTCTGGTTTTCTCCTGTCTGTCCACTCAAGCCCAGCTAACTCGTGTCTGTGTAATGGACTGTAACATAGCAGTTTGCAAATAAAATATAAAATTTAGTGGTAGCCCTGTTTTTAGTCTCAAAAAACCCTTACATACAGTACGTCGCCATCACGTCCCTCACATACAGACATGTTGGAAAATGTCATGGCTGTGGCGAGTTATAGAAAAGATGTCCTTGCAACTGGATTGTCATCATAACAAGATTGGGACTTAAAAAACACTCCATTACAAGTCAGAATGCTGCATTCAGGGGATCTCATCCTTCTAAATATTGTAAATGTGTTACTTGTTATTGTACCCTTTAACTTTGGACACTGGCTACCTCCACTAACGACCAAGTATGACCTTAGGTTTGGTCAGAACAGTTTTCAATAACTTATTACAGTAAATGTTAAAAGTTTTAAGAATAACATTTCCTCCATCAGCATGTGTTTGCTGGGCTGCAGCTTCATGTCTCCATCTAGTGTCTAATAGTAGAAGTAGAGCTAATATGAACCAGAGAAGAAGAGACAATGAGTAGAGGAGCAGCTGATATTGCCACAAGACTAATAAAGAAGGGAATTTTTATGTTGATGTGCAGATGAATGGTTTGTGTTTCCTCTCCATATGAAGGTAGAAAGTCTGTGTCAGCTGATGTGGATGTAAATTCAACAGCATGAATCAGTGTGACGACAGCAAGGACTATATAACAATCCAGAGCCAGAACAATGCTCAGAGGTGAGATGACTGAGACCACCTGACTGATTCTGTCTCCAAATCACAGACACATTTTATTAATTCATCACTACATATTTATAATTATTGATTATTTATGGAGGAAATTATTGACTGAATATGTGAAAGTCACCTAAGTAACCTTTTTCTTTAGTTCCCATCAGAGACAAGAATCTGCTGAACATGGATCTAAACCTGAACCCAGTTGTGTGTCCTTAAAGAGCAATGGCTCTAAGGAATTTGGCATAACTTTTAAAGACCAACCTGTGTCAGAGCCAAAGTGAGTTAATGTCAGTTTCAATCAATCTGACGTAAACTTCATATGATGATACAGTAGGTCTTTCTGATGTGAGGTAATGTGAATTAGAAGCTTTATTCAGTGTTTATCTGCAAACACTTTGGTCATTGATCAAATTTCCATCACCAGTAACCAAGGTTTAGATCATGTAGAGGGTCTCAGAGGCTGCTTCTCCTGCAGTATAGTGGTGACTTGCAGGCAGACAGCAGAGGAAGCAGCTAATCACAAATGTTCAATTCTGATTCTTTTTATTGACATATCTACTGTACTTTACACTTTTGTCTTAAAGCATCTTCATTCCCAGTAAATTGCACTTACTGCACTACTTGGGTGAATTTAGTTCTGATTTGTTTGAGTAACCACATCCCACAATGAATTAATGTAGAAAGTAGTTAAATGTTTCCAGTGTGAGCAGCAGCTCCGCCTCACACTCAAGCAGTTTAACATATTTATATTGGGAGCTGCCCAGTACAACCAGTCTAGTACCAGCAGACATCTTGTTTCATCACTTCAGCCTTGTTCAGTGATGGAGGCAGAGATTTATGTTGTTCAGAGCTGCTGAGACCGAACCAACTGACTGTGACAGTAAACCTTCACCACTACAGAGAGTCTCTGACTCACTGCTCACATCAAACATCACTTCATGGACCTTTACCTTGTGTGTGTCTGTGTGTGGACTCATTCTTCATGGCTCCTCCACAGAGTGGACCAGCAGAGCTCAGAGGTTCCCAGTGACCATCCTGTCCAGCAGCACCAAACACACCTGGACTCCATATTTATGGTCTGTACATGTACAACTACTACTGTTCATCTGTTGTGTTCACAGTAATCTCATGCTGCACTTTTTAGACCAGTGGATTGTCAGTGTGTCCAACATGGATCTGATGTTTGGCTCCATGGTTTTAGTTGGAATGTGTCATTCATTTAGTTTCTGTTCCAGCTGCTGGAGGAAAACATTGTCACATTTGCGAAGAAGGAGTTAAAGAAAATGCAAAAGGTTCTGAGTCCAGATTACCCAGAATGCTTAAAGAGTCAGTGGGAGGATGAGGAGGAGTTGGATGGTGAGGATGAAGAGCAGAGGAGGAGCAGCAGAGACGCATTTCTGAAGATCACAGTGATATTCCTGAAGAGGATGAAGCAGGAGGAGCTGGCTGACTGTCTGCATAGTAAGAAGAGTTATTAACATTAAACAAACAAAATATGACAATATAAAAAAGCTATACCAAATTCTACTACAAAAGAACTGAACTAACAAAAAAATATACTTTATTGGTTAAAAATAACTGACTTTTTTGTTTATTTGTACGTTGGCATGCAACCAATTGCAGCTACATGTGTGTGCTTAAACAAATTACTCAACCTAAGCAATTTCTTTGAAAACAAGTTCTATTTTGAACCATATTGCAACATATATTCATTGTGACTCCAGTTTGAAACTGTTGTGATGAAATGTAATGTGTTTCTGAATTAATAATCAGATCGTTCTCTCACTTCTAATACATTTTTTAATTATAATCTTTGCTTGTTTATCCAGGAACTACTGCTGCAGTTTGTCAGCATCAACTTAAATCTCACCTGAAGCAGAAGTTCCAGTGTGTCTATGAAGGCATCGCTAAAGCAGGAAACCCAGTCGCTCTGAACCAGATCTACACAGAGCTCTACATCACAGAGGGAGTAATTAGAGAGGTCAACAATGAACATGAGATCAGACGCATTGAAACAGCCTCCAGGAATCAATACAAAGCAGAAACATCCATCAGACCAGAAGACATGTTTAAAGGCTCAGCTGGAAGAGATGGAGCCATCAGAACAGTGATGACAAAGGGAGTGGCTGGAATTGGGAAAACCGTCCTAACACAGAAGTTCACTCTGGACTGGGCTGAAGACAAAGCCAACCAGGACATACAGTTCACATTTCCATTCACCTTCAGAGAGCTGAATGTGCTGAAAGAGCAAAAGTTCAGCTTGGTGGAACTTGTTCATCACTTTTTTACTGAAACCAAAGAAGCAGGAATCTGCAGCTTTGACCAGTTCCAGGTTGTTTTCATCTTGGACGGTCTGGATGAGTGTCGACTTCCTCTGGACTTGAACAAGACTAAAATTCTGACTGATGTCACAGAGTCCACCTCAGTGGATGTGCTGCTGATAAACCTGATCAGGGGGAACCTGCTTCCCTCTGCTCGCGTCTGGATCACCACACGACCTGCAGCAGCCAATCAGATCCCTCCTGGGTATGTTGACATGATGACAGAGGTCAGAGGGTTCACTGACCCACAGAAGGACGAGTACTTCAGGAAGAGGTTCACAGATGAGCAGCAGGCCACAACAATCATCTCCCACATCAAGACGTCACGAAGCCTCCACATCATGTGCCACATCCCAGTCTTCTGCTGGATCACTGCTACGGTTCTGGAGGATGTGTTAAAAACCAGAGAGGGAGGAGAGCTGCCCAGGACCCTGACTGAGATGTACATCCACTTCCTGGTGGTTCAGACCAAAGTGAAGAACATCAAGTATGATGGAGGAGCTGAGACAGATCCACTCTGGAGTCCAGAGAACAGGAAGATGATTGAGTCTCTGGGAAAACTGGCTTTTGAGCAGCTGCAGAAAGGAAACCTGATCTTCTATGAGTCAGACCTGACAGAGTGTGACATCGATATCAGAGCAGCCTCAGTTTACTCAGGAGTGTTCACACAGATCTTTAAAGAGGAGAGAGGACTGTATCAGGACAAGGTGTTCTGCTTCATCCATCTGAGTGTTCAGGAGTTTTTGGCTGCTCTTCATGTCCATCTGACCTTCATCAACTCTGGAGTCAATCTGCTGTCAGAACAACAGTCAACATCGTGGTGGTTTAAATGGTTTAAAATCAAATCAACATTGTTCTATAAAAGTGCTGTAGACAAGGCCTTACAGAGTCCAAATGGACACTTGGATCTGTTCCTTCGTTTCCTACTGGGTCTTACAATGGGAATTAATCAACCTGTGCAAAGAAGTCTCGTTTTACAAACAGGACGTACTTTGCAAAACAGTCAGAAAACAGTTCAGTACATCAAAGAAAAGATCTCAGAGTCTCCCTCTGTAGAGAAAAGCATAAATTTGTTCCACTGTCTGAATGAACTGAATGATTGTTCTCTAGTGAAGGAGATCCAACAGTACCTGAGATCAGGAAGTCTCTCCACAGATAAACTGTCTCCTGCTCAGTGGTCAGCGCTGCTCTTCATGTTACTGTCATCAGGAAAAGAACTGGACGTGTTTGACTCAGTTAAATACTCATCACGCTTTTCAGAGAATGATCTCTTTTTTGTACTCGCCGTGATCAAAGTCTCTAGGAAAGTTGTGTAAGTGTAAAGATGGATTTCTTTCATGACTAAACACATGTATATTGTATTGGTATTACAAAACATGTGTTATTTGTTTATTTGTTAAATTGGTTTTCAATACATTTTAACACTAATGCTTTTGTTCTCTACATCACTATTTTATCAGACTGAGCAACTGTGGCCTAACAGTGAGAAGCTGTAAGGCTCTGTCTTCAGTTCTCAGCTCTCAGTCCTCTATTCTGAGAGAACTGGACCTGAGTAACAACGACCTGCAGGATTCAGGAATGAAGCTACTGTGTGATGGACTGAAGAGTCCTCACTGTCAACTGGAGACTCTGAGGTAGTTAAAGTTATTGTTCATATAAAATACTGTACAGTACATATAGATATGTGTTATACAGTATATATTTTAATTGCAAAGTGTAGCGTCAAATCAAAAAATTCAAGCTTTACTGGTGGTCTGAAGCCTTTCTTTATTGTGGAGGTCACCTCAAACCTGCCATAAGAGCTAGGCAAAAACGCAATACAATAAATGAAACATGACAACCATTAAGCTAGCTTAGCAGACAAAAAATCTTTTAAACTTATAATTTAAATATTAAAGTTCACCTTGTTGCCACTTTGACCGGAGCTAAACAAAAGCAAATACCGTCGCCGTAATTGATTCAAAGTACAAAACTATTTCCTGTGGCAACACAATAAACCAACATCCTCAGATGCTACAGCAAAGCCCTTTTGCAACATGTTCGCAAACCATTTTTTATATGGATTAAGTCAATAAAAAAAACAATAATAATAATGCATGTACGGTATATGGGCAGAAAGCTCTAAAGGCTCGCGAGCATATACACTGTTGAATGAAATACAGAAAATGTAAACATCTGAGTAGCACACCATGCTACGAATGACTTCTAGTTATCCACCTTCACTGAAGAAAAATCACCATTAGCTGAGAAGACATCTGGTCCGAAATGAAAATCATAAGAGAATAGAGCAAGGCCGGTCACAGAAAAGAAGCTAAGGCTCAGAGATGCATCAATTGATGAGCTTCACCGATTAGAACAGTGATGATGAGGGGAGTGACCAGCATTGGGAAAATAGAAATGTCGCAGAAAATGTGCAAAACAAATCCCAACAATGTAAGTCTAGATAAATTTTACAGTAAGTGAGAACTATTCTGGTAAATAATTCACGCATCCTCTGTTTCTATGCTCATGTGTTCATTTGTATTTTCTTACCTGTCTTCCTTTGGTGGTCTCTGTAGCTGAGCTCATTTCAGACTTGGACACAACTCTGCTTCTTGGTCTTCTTTTTTAAAACAGTCTGGCCATATTTTGTCTGAGCATTCTAACAATCAATCAATGTCCTAGTCCTCTTCTTAACAGGTTTTTCATGGACTTAAAAAATATAATTTTTACACATTTCCTTCCTGACAACTTTTTCTTTAAAACACTACAAAGGTAACATGGAACATGACACAACATCAACAGAGGTTTTCTAGTGTTCTCGTCCAGGGTGTTGAAACTCTAAACTAAACACGGAGCTAACCAGACGTCAAATAAAGAGGATTCACTTCATCAAAGTGCCGTTTATTTTCTTCTCTTCACTTAAAGTGTGTGAGTTTATATGGTCATTTGGTAAAAACAAAAAATTCACATGACGGTCGCATGTGACTAATTTCTCCCGTATCCCGTCGTAAACAGGAAATTATTAACGCGATCTCCCGCAAACCGGAAGTCACTTAACACATATCGCGAGATTATATAAACTTCTCAAATTAGCGATTTGTCCTAAGAGAAACAATTTTATATTATTATACACATACTTATAAACATTTGAGATTAACACTTTGCATCAAACAAACTTAAATACAATTTTAGGAAAAAATATGCATAAATTAAAGATTGCCTTAAAGGCAAAACAGGTTTGATCCCACTTTTGAAAGCAAAAATGTACTGTAGCTCTTGTGTTTTAAAGGTGCCTGCACATGCAAAATTCACTTTTTGGGTATTCTGGTACGTTTATTTGACTTCCTGGGTCACATTAAGACACTCCTGGTGTGTTAGAAGTACGCCCCCTACTTATTTTACATTTTTGAGAGTTTATCCAATTCGGTTCAAGAAGCATCGTTTCAAATTTGGTCGACTGGATACGTCTGCATTCGCTTGACCACTCACAGAACCAGCCTAGCCCCCAGACAAACCTGGACCCTTAAATGTACCTGCAACATTTTGTTTCAGTCTCTCACCTTAGTCACAGACAAAATGCACCTTTCAGTTGGTTGCCACCCGCCATTTAAAAGACAAAAAGAAGAAGTCACTCAGGTTGAAGAAGCGCCCTGTTCCTCAAGACGTTATCCACTTGCTGCTTCCCCAAACGTAAGTACATGCTTGATACTTATTTGATGTATGTACTCCAGAAGTTTCTCTGTTTATAATGTAGCTTCCCTCCTGTGTAAGGAATGCTAATGGCTAGAACAGTTGAATCTAACAGCGACAGAGAGAGACAGTGTTGCAAGGTGCTGGCACACAATTTGGATGAGTCCAAGCCTCTCCAGTATTCGTCCGGTTCGAATCGTGTGATATATGGTACTGAGGTCATTCACTCAGCTCACATTGTAGCTGCTAGCGCGATGGTAGTGCAGCGTTAGCGGCTAGCGCTAGTAAGTTGTGAGAGTCAGCTGTGTTTCTAATTACTGCCGAGCCTGTCGTGTGTATGTTGTAGCCAGAGTAGACCCATGAATTTGGGTTATTGCAAGTTCTATCTAAGTCTAACATGTATGTTGTTGCTTATCTAGTCAGCTACTTTAGCTGTAAACGTGACGTGTTTTTTTATACAGGCTGACGCATGCCAGCTACCGAAACGCGAGGAGGTTGCTTCTCAAACTGACACATCACTGAAGGCTGTGGACACGCGGCTACTTTGTAGAAGAGTTGTTGCTCACCTCAGGAACCAAGGTATGTACATTTAACAGCAGTATGATTATTTGACAGAGATTTTGAATTTCACTGTTCAGTAGTTGTGGTATTCATAATCTGATCTATATTATTGTCTATGTATTTACTCTGTATGCAGTTGGTCAACTTATGTTGATATTTTAGTCTGTTGATGGGTAATTTGTAACTCTAGTGTTATGGTGCAGATTACGTGCAAAATGTGATGGAGACCATCTTCAATAAAGTCCTGCTGGACTCAGGTTGTTCTATGGAGGACCTCTATGGGGACCTTGTGAACATCCCTGTTCCACCGGCCCTCTGAGCAGAATTTGAGCAACCTGACAGAAAGGAGGTCATTAATGTCATGCTAAGATTTAACAAACCAGCACTATCAAATAAGATGAAAACGTGTTTGCTCCAAACACCATTAAAACTGATCTAACTACCTCTATTTATTGTTCACATCTGTAAAGGGTGTGAGATACATAGGAAATACTGGTCATTTCATTAATCTGCTATTCTATTCTTTATACCTTCTAGAGTGGTGTCAAGGAACAGCTGCATGCTCCATCTGTACAGCAGCTGCACTGCTTCCGATGTCTTCCAACACGTGAAGACAAAAAAAGATCCTCACATCTCCCCAACCAACTGCCCATGACTGTACCTGTTCCACTCCAGAAACTATGCTTTCAACATAACTATGAATCCTACCCGTTCATTTTGTGGTCTGCAAATTGAACTGTGACGGTAACTTATCCAGCATTATAGTGCTGGTGCATTGGTTAAAAATAAAGTTGGCTTTGACTATTGCTGTTTCACTGAACTATTTTTGTATGTATATACCTAATGAGGGGAAAAAGACAAATGTTTTCTAATATTTCAGCTTTTATTGAGGTATTGCCACAAAAACAATAATTTAGGTATTTTACAGGTGGTCTAAGTCCAACATAGGTGCCTTGTCCCCCAGGAAACACTGCCCTGATCCAGACCAGGGAAGGTGGGATGACTTGGACTCTTCGCCCTAGAAGTCCCCAGCACCAGCTGACAAGACTTCTAGGCTAGATACCTGCAACAACTTGAGATACACACAGACATAGTACTGAAAAAAACAATAACTACATTTCTATTAGTTATATATTAGCACTTGATATGTCATACACCTAACTTAATTACAGACAAATACGGCAAAATATAAGCTGCAGTGGAAGATCCCAATATGTAAAAATTATTTTCACACAGCAGCAGAACGAGAAAGAAAAAAACATGTAAAAATGAGTTTATATTAGTTTATTGAGCTATGCTCCCAAACAAGCTGTAGTCTTGTTATGAATATTCTGTTGTATTAATTCAGGCTGCTAATTTGCAACCATTAGTATTAGCGTTAGCAGCTAATCAAGTTGCGTATTATATAAATCAAATTAAATTAAACGTGAATCTGCCAGTTAGACGTACCTTGCGCCAGTCGAAGTGTAACCACTTCAACAGCCTCCCATTCGACTTCAGAGTCAGATTTTGGATCAAAAATATGGTTGAACTCCACTACGAGGAAGAGTCAGCCAGTTTCGCTGTTGGATTCAGTGACCATGACGTTTGATTCCCGCGGCTATGCGCGTCCTCAAATGAAGGCGATTAGTTTAGCTTCCGACACACTCCGAAAATAGAGCGTTGTGGATGGGAGCTTAAAACACACATTTTCAGACGGGCCGTGTGGGCGATCTACAGCGCTTTTTGGCATGAAAAGTTACAGACACCTTACTGAGACATCAAGGTCCAATTCTTTAGCAATGTGGAGCATGAAAAAAGCGTGTGCATGAACCTTTAAAGTTACTAAGTCGCAAAAGAACCTGATGTGTTATGAATTGTTGTAATACATCCCGGCATTGAGAAGAAAACTTAAAACTCAGCAGTATGTTCTAATACTTTGGTTACCACCATCATATAGTTTGTAAAATGTGATGTCTGTTTAAACATCACCCACACAACATTCAATAAAATGCCCAACTTGCTGATCACTAAGTCCAATGCTTCCCAACCAAAGGTTGACACAACAACCTAAAAGGTTGACACAACACAAAAGAACATTCCCCTAATACCAAACATCTGTACTAGATATCTAATTTACAACAATGTTCATCAATGTCTTTCAGACTGAGTGGCTGTAACCTGTCAGAGAGAAGCTGTAAAGCTCTAACCTCAGTTCTCAGCTCTCAGTCCTCTAGTCTGAGAGAACTGGACCTGAGTAACAACAACCTAGAGGATTCAGGAGTGAAGCTACTGTGTGATGGACTGAAGAGTCCTCAATGTCAACTGGAGACTCTGAGGTGAGGATTCCTTAACCTAAGTCTACAGATTTTGGTCAGACTTGCTTTATATACTGTATGGTTGAAAAAAAGCCATCTTAATTTTCTTAACTGGGAACTGTCAGTGTCTGACCTCAGTCTCCAGAGCCTAATTATCACGTTGCTGATGATCAGATTATGTTTCATGACCAATTTCTGCGGCAACCTGGAAATTATTAAATAGTTCCTGTATGTTTTCAAATGTTGTGGTTTGCGTGTCTGCAGGCTGTCAGGTTGTCTGATCACAGAGGAAGGCTGTGCTTCTCTGGCTTCAGCTCTGAGCTCCAACCCCTCGCATCTGAGAGAACTGGACCTGAGCTACAATCATCCAGGAAACTCAGGAGTGAAGCTGTTGCCTGGAGGGGAGGATCCACACTGGAGACTGGACACTCTCAGGTATGGAGAGAACTACACTACACTTTATCCTATTAATGAACATTCAGATGCAATCAACAGCTAATGGTAAAGACAAGAGCTTCTGGACTTTAAGTCAACTCAGTCTGAAAGAGAAACAATATTCAGAGACATAAAAGAACAGGATTTAGGCTAATGAAAAAAGGATTGAATAGGACAGAAATACAAGCATGAAACAGACAATGTAGCAGGGGAGGTTATAGTAGACATTGGTATATGCTCTCAGACTTGGCAACACTGGAAGGGTGTTAAACTCGGATTCTTATTCATTAGACCTTATGATTCAAATGTTAGCCAGAACGAGAACACAAACATATTTCAAAAGTAATAGATTAAATGACCTAGGTCATTATACTGTACCTATAATAAGTTTAAACATAGGTTTCTAAGATGATTTTCAACCCAAGACAATGACAGTAAAGAACCTGAGAAGTGAAACCTGTAGGTCCCAAGATATGAATCCAATTTATTAGTTCTTGCTTGCCATCCCTAAATACAAGCCTCCATCTGAACACAGTCCTACAACAATGTGTGTATTAGAGCCATGCAATGTCCATGTCTGCATGTCTCTGACCCACTCCTCTTTTCAGGGTGGAGCCTGGTGGAGTTCGATGGGTGAGACCAGGTCTGAGCAAGTGTAAGTGTGTTTTAATGAGATCAGCAACATTCAACCATCTTCAAACTGTCATGAGTCATCATTAAACTGATAATAGATCAATAACTGCAGCTGGATTGTGTCTTCTTCTCTCCATCAGATTTCTGTCAACTCACAATTGACACAAACACAGTGAACAGTGAACTACAACTGTCTGATAACAACAGGACGGTGACATGTGTGTGGGACTGTCAGTCATATCCTGATCATCCAGACAGATTTGACTACTGGTCTCAGCTGCTGTGTAGTGATGGTCTGACTGGTCGCTGTTACTGGGAGGTTGAGTGGCGAGGAGGAGTTCATATATCAGTGAATTACAGAGGAATCAGAAGAAAATTAAATAATGAAGACTGTTTGTTTGGACACAATGACAAGTCCTGGAGTCTGAGCTGCTCTGATGATGGTTACTCTGTCTGGTACAATAACATAGAAACATGCATCCCCTCTTCCTCTGTGTCTCACAGAGTATCAGTGTTTGTGGACTGTCCTGCTGGTTCTCTGTCCTTCTACAGCGTCTCCTCTGATAAACTGATCCACCTTCACACCTTTAACACAACATTCTCTGAACCTCTTTATGTTGGGTTTGGGTTCGAGTCTCCTGGTTCCTCAGTGATTCTGTGTAAAGGTTGGCACTGAGAATCCCATCTATAGTTCTGTCTGTTCATGTCTGTGTCATTTTTCAGATTCATGTATTAAAATCAGTTTCTTTCTGAACAGGAATTTCTTCCTCTTTCAGTCTTTTAAAGATGGAAGCTCTGATTTTTATACTGTACAGTAGGATGGATGTTGCAAAGTTGTTTATTTATTTTCAGCTCTGATATTTTTTTTCTCTGAAACTTAAGTCAACAGATGACAATTATATTACTGTATTTACTGCCAATCTGTGTACATTATTGATTTCACCTCATCTCAAAAATGTCCCACAGTAAGAGAGAATTCTGCCAACCTCGGACAGTAATTTTTGCCGCTTACCAAAGTAAAATACAACATCAAATGGAGTGGGCGATATGGCTTCAAAATTACCACAAAACAAAAAAATAATCTTGAACAAGAAACACCGGCAGGCTGGGGCTGCTGGGTCCAAGTATGGCCAGATTGTTCTGTCCGGATTCCAGGGGACGAAGGAGCCAAATGCACAGCACAGACAATGACAGTAGTTTTTAAGATTTATTTCTCTCTCTGTGGTCAAACAGTCACAGGTCGATACACAAGTTAGCAGAAGAAGCAGTACAGGCAGGTGCCACAGGCTGGACGTTTATATTGGCTTTTTTTATTTATTTGTCAGGTTCTGCTTCTGTTTTCAGTTTTATTTTGAAAGTACTTTGTTCATCAGCCTTATCATCATGTTTTGGGTTCCAGTTTCCATTTCCTGTTTTATTTTGGTAGTCTCCCGGTTTCGGTTTCCGTTCTAGCTTCACTCCCAGTTTACGTCATGTCACAGCTGTCCCTGCTTCACCCGGTCATTATCCACACCTGCACTTCATCAGTAATCAATTCACCTTGCATTTAAGCACCACTTCTCACCCCAGTACCTCGCCAGATCGTTGATTCTATGACCGCACGCTCCAGCATCGTCTTATTCAGCTTATCCTGTTACCGATCCAGTTCCGTACCTCTGACCATCGCTTCTCGCCTGATCCTGACCGGTATCGTAAATCTCTGATTCTGTTGCTGAACTCTGCCTGTTTTTGGACCTGTCTAAGCCTGCCGATTCTGTCTCTGTGATCTGAACTTTTTGGTATTGATACGCCTGCTACTGGACCCGATTACGCCTATCCCCTGTGTGCTGTGAACCCGTGCTTACCCGTGTATGATTTGGACCGTCTGTGACCTGGATTCTTGTATTAAATATCCCTTTAATCATACCTCCCGTCTGCTGCGTCTGCACTGCGCATTTGGGTCCTTTCTCTGCCGTTCCATGACATTATTGTTTTGTATGGTGTTTTTACTTGCATGTTTTTAAACGTGTTTTAAGCATGGAGGTTCACATAGAAAGAGTCCATGAAACCAGGATGGCAACAAGTGGAAACACAACATCCTCCACTGAAGAGTCGAAGCGGCCAGTGACAGCGGAGGCACAGTAGAGCTAGGCTGCAGGACAGCAACAATGCACAGACTTGGGGGAACCGAGGCGAGAGGCCGACCTGCTTTAGTGGTGCCGTCAGACCTCGAGGACAACACCTGCAAACACAAGAGCAGATGAGACTGGACCGTGGCACCAGGCTGCAGGACAGCAGCCGGACGAGGAACCAAGTGACGGACCGGAACGGGAGCAGGCAACAACTTCAGGGTCCAGGGCAGTCGTGGTTATCTCCGGACCACCAGGAAACAAGGCAGGAGCAAGAGGACACTTCGACATATCGACCACAGTGAGGGCTCGAACACAGCCTGGGGGAAGAAGCTGGCTCTGTGTCTAGTGGTTCTGTGGCTATGGCTTTAATTTACTGCTTCACATTTGTCTGTGTTTTGTCTGTATTTTTCTTGTTAAAATGAAATTCTACCATTAATAACTGAACTGTTGAACTTGTGATAGCGATCTTGACATTTTCTGGCAATCTGTGTTGGGAGATACTTTGTTCCATGAAAATAATTACAATACAATAGAGTTCTCATATTGGATTCAAATTCAAAAGTTGATGTAGCTCATAATGGCCCCCAGTGTTTCACACTTTGTGCGATCTACGTGATCATGTTTATAAAAACTTAATTACATTTACTGTAGCTCACTAAAAATAAAGTAAAAACTATACTTCAATATGCTAAATATTTACTTAAAGTGTACTAATAATTCATACTACAATTAAAGTTGATATGAGTTCTCAAAAGTATACTGCAATAAACTACACATGTACTAATAGCCTGTACTGTATGTAGTACACTAATAGTTGTTCGGTACAGTTAGTAGCCTAGAAGTACATATTTGATATCCACAAGTTTATTTAAAGTTCATTTTAATGCAGTTAATAGTGCATAAAACGTGACTAATTATGTGCTTAATGTTTACTTTTCATACATTTAAAATATACTTCAAGTGAACTTTTGGACACTAAAAAGTGGACCAATTTAGACCCAAGTATAAAATGAGTAAACTCATAAGGATACTAGTAGATTCATATAAGTGTATTTACTCTTATGCAAAGTATACTTTAGAAATATCATTTTTTGCCAAGTGTACATTTGCATAAAACCCAAGGAACCTGAGCAGATGATATTCTGGGCCCTTCCTGTGTCTCTTAGTTCATGACAGTCAGTCAAAGCTGAGTATACAGTAAGCTGAAGTCTGTGTGTGGGAGTTGAACACAGGTCTGGACTCAGGACGTGGTCTTTGTTTTCTTACTGTGGTTACAGTAAAAACAGATAATATTTTAAATGCCAATCTGGCTCACTATTACATGTGGCGTAGCTTAGAAACCATTAGTCACATAGCCTGCCTGTTATCATGATTCCCAGAGTATCATTCATAGCAGTGACTTTCTGATCATTCATTACACAAAAATCGCCATCTTCAAGGAGAAACAAAAACAGTTATAGGACTTGTGTCAATCGAGCATGGATCAGCTGAGCTTAGCTTTGTTTGCTTAGTTTGTTTCGCTGCACAAAACCCAGACATGTAGTGCCCCCTTGTAGCGTGACGAGCCTTTTGCAACATTAATGCCTTCCTGTATGTTTTGTTGTTGAATCATTAAGAATCCTTCCAAAGACCAGGGGCCCGTTTCAAGAAGGTGGTTTTGTGAAAACTCTGAGTTTTTAACCCCGAAATTAGGGAAACTCAGAGTTTTCGGTTTCAGAAAGCGGGGTTACTTAAACCCGTAAATCGGGGTAAGTTAAACCCGTTTCACGAAGCGAGGTAATCAAAACTCAGAGTCAGTTACTATGGCAACTTACTCTGTGAACCTAACCTGGTCGCGAGCAGGTTTTATTCGGGAAACCCAAAGTTTCCTTCGGTCTCCGCCCCTTTTTAAAGTGAACACTGTTTAAATACCTCATTTAATCTTTCAGTACATTCATAGATTTCAGCTGTTTCCTTTGTGCAGAGACCAAAATGTCTGTTTCAAGAGGATCCTGTAGATGAGGACGCTGTATTAATTCACACGGCATTGAATTTACGCCGCAAGAGTATTTAAACGCTACGAGTTAAGTTTCTCGGTCATATCGCCGTGCATATTTATTTTAGCGGTACAGTTTTTCTCGAGACTCCACACATATATTCATAATCTCATTCTCATTCCTTGACACAAACTCCTTAAAGCCATTAAAGAGGATTTTCACGTGATTGCAGCTATGTGGTAATTAATTTGTTTCATTGAGGCTAATCTGAAAAATGATGATCAGTTAATAATATCTTGCTGTGATCTGAAATAAACTGATAAATGTGCAGGTGCACTGATTACACCTTCTAATGGTCACTGTAACTGACATTACATTGTTTACATCACCAAGATCATATGTGATGCTGCACATATTATCACAAACTTGGAGGCCAAGTCTGACTCTGGTCATGACTCATGAAGATATCGTGAGTCAGTAGTGTCTACGTCACCTCAGGGAAACACCTGAGAGGCCTGTGACATTATTGTGACATGTATTGTTCTCCACAATATTGCAAATATTAAAGGGGAGCAACAGCCTGCCCTACAAATACAAGACCCTGAGGAGACTCATTCCATCATGGTAATCTGCAGGGTGGATAGACAATCAGATGTGATTAACCATAATATCTTAATCAGCCATCACCACCACCAATAAAAGAAACTGAATAAATGAAAATCATAATTTATTTGGTTTTCTTCATTTCCTACAAATACAAAGGCAATTGTTAGATTTTATGATTCTTCCAATAATTCATACAATTCACCTTTAACTATACACTCACCCCCAGCTTGTGTTTGGGAATTTCAATTTCTAGATCTGTCTTTTCAATCTTGTGGTACAAGTATAATATTTCCTTGAGAATAAGTTTATACAACTCTGTAACCGGTAACTTAAAATACAGAAGATTTAGAGTTACAAGACATAGTTCCTCATTACTCTTACAGAATTGAACTCTGGTGATTACTGAAGGTCATCCACCAGTTGTTCTAGCCTCTGCCTTCTTTCTGTTGGCTGAATAGAAGTCAAATGATTTAACTGTGTGAAAACATTACAGCGATGTTGAAAATGCTGCTGCACTGCTATACTCTGCATGCTATTTATTTAGTTATTTAATATGTCAAATGTTGTAAAGTCAGGTAGTCTACACACATGATATGATGGTGCCGTATACCTGTTTGAATTATGTTTTTACATTCCATTTTTAGCCACGTTCTTTTTATACCTATGCACCTACATAAAAATTGAAATTAAATTCTTATATTATTACATGTGTTTTGGGTAACTTTTAAAAACCTAATTAGATTAATGTAATAATTGCGCTCCATAAAATGTACTGGATTATTGAATTATCATTATTTTACAAATCCCACACAACCACAACTGTAATTTTAAATGCATAGACATAACACTGCACTTTTAATTCATACAAACATCGGTATTTATGCAATTACTGAAGAAACTTCTTAGATGAGTGAACAATTACTTTACAAGTCCTTACTTTACGAGTGAAATATAACAATAATACTAAAATTATTTAGTAATTAGTCACGCTGTCTGATTAAAATGTAAACTAACGCATTGACTCGAGCAGCTATTTTCTTCCAAGCTAATTCTTTCTCTTTTTCGCCGCTGCAGCCATGTTGCTTTTTCTACGGAACATAGACTCATAGTCGCTATATGCTTGACGTATCGTATCCATTTCCGGACGTCTTTTGTTGTCCTGTTGCCATGGTGACTCGTAATATCTTCACTCCATTGATCAGGGCTTTGTATAGTCGCGGTGCACGCGCTTAACTCTGAGTCAGACAACTCAGAGTTGCTTAAACCACCTCTTTTCAGCTGTTCTGGAACCGAAAACTCCAGGTTTGCAAACTCAGAGTAAATCAACTCAGAGTTTCGTTATAACTCAGAGTTTGTTGAACCTCCTTCTTGAAACGGGCCCCGGGGTCAGCCAAGGCCAAAACAACAAACAAGACAATGTCTACGGTTCCCCCGAATCTTAACTAAGTCCTACTACAAAAGAAAACGACAGAACCAAACAGACATTCACTAGGCCTAACTCCCTACGTAATAAACAGAAGAAAAGCAATCAAACAAAAAGACAGCTCACACCTACGGTGTTGCAAAACAGGCACATCGGCGCAAACAAACACACGATTGTAACTAAGAACGAAAACACTGGTCACACTGTCAATTCTCTGGCAAAACTCAAGCTGTCGTCTCTTGTCGGTTGGGGGGAGGGGGCTGCTGGTTCCGTTCTTCGTCCCTTTATTCCGCGACGTCGCTGCCTCGACCAATGAACTCCAATGGCTCCGCCGCCTCGTCCAATGGTGGAAACTGTCTGCTGCTCCATCGTCCAATCACCAGCTTGCCCGCCATCTGTAACCACACCCCGACGCACCTACGCATATTCACGCAGACACATAGACGCAGACACGGACACAAACAGACCCTGAGGTCCGTAACGGCAACAAACACCAGAGTATGACTTACCAAGGAAACAAACAAAATAAAAAATATATCAGTGTTCAGTCTCTACTCACTCCATTAACGGTCGAGACACACAGTCCAAAAAAACAACAATCCCTGCTCAGTCTTGGCTGCAATTCTCAAAAAAACATCCGTCGAAACGCCCAGTGTATCGCTCAATGATGGGAGACACGACAGCTCGGTCCCAGCTGGCGTAACTCCTCCTTAAGCCCACAGCTTTGTACAGGAAAACACTAGAACGTGCTCCGGGGAAATCGCTCGAGTGTTGCTCGCATGGCATGGAAAACCGTCCTTTCTGTTTCCCACTCCCGTTTACCTTTTTCGCACCACCTGCGTCTCCTCTCTCATTCCCTTTTTTGCTTTTCGTTCCGTTCTCCACTTTCACTATCCGATTGGTCACTGCTCGCGGCCCGCCGGAATTTCCGACTTGACTCGTGTCATCTTTACTAACCAATTTGCGTCCCTACAGATGGTTGGATGACTTGGAAGAGTTAATTATTGAAGTTAACGCCATATGAGTTATGGGGGAAAAGCTATTTAAGTAAGACTTTATCTGTCATATAAAGCTTTCAACACACACACACCCTCATTCACCAACACTGTTCTCTGTTCATGATTGAATTTGAGTATTTCCATATTATTTTATTCATATATCCAGCAGTATTAGATTAATAAAGCGTTAAAAATAATCTATTTTTGTGTGCATTGTCTTTCAGATTTAGCTAGAGATCACTAGACTGCAACAAGAATTCATTCAAGACATTAGTCTCTTGTGGATCTCCAGGCAACAATATGATGATTTAGTTTATTTTTATGTATTTATATATATCATGTATTTTTAAGTTTATTTTACCTGTTACCTCACCATTATTGACACTGCAGCATAATGTGTCGTCTGTCAATTCTCCTCATGCTCTTCTGCATGTCTTTTCTGTCATTGTGTGTAGTCTGTCAGTGTGAGTGTGGTCACTGTGGAAACGATCTGTGCTTCTGCTGCTATTGGAAGTTTCCTGTTTCCCATCATCGTTTTTTTTCTAACTGGTCCTGTTTGATCTAGTCCATCAGTTGTTGTGCTGGTGTTTTATTTCATATTCTGTCATTCATCAGGTTGCTTGGCTTTAGCTTGATTCAAACTTGTCAGACTCTAGTTAAACCATCCAGACAGAGCTGGATTGCTTGAGTTTTTTATCATTATTCATCCAAGCCGCTTATTCCCTAATGCGGGGTCTGATGCTGGAGCCTAATCCAGCTGCTGGCTATGGGCGAGAGGCAGTGAGGGGTCGCCAGAACCCGGAGAGAACCCATGCGAACACGGGGAGAACGTGCAAACTCCACACAGAAAGGCACCAGGGCACAGAACCTTCTTGCTGTGAGGCGACGGTGCTACCCACCGCACCACCGTGCCGCCCTCTTTTATCATCACATTAGTTAATCTTTACCAAAAAAAGGGGAGGCTCGGTACTGAAAGATCTTTAATATACAGCATTGGCTTGGGAAGAAAGCCGACCATAGTACCTGCGTGAGTGATGGCCCTGTTAACATGACAAAAGCAGTCGTTCACAGGCCTAGGTGTGTAAGGTAGAAAAGGGTCAAATGCCTCCTTCTCGTCATGCTTGTGTTAAGGTGTGAGTCACACAGAGTCAGGTACAATCATGAAACCAGGTTTTAGACTCTTCACCACTGAGTCCAAACTGAAAAAAAACATGAACCCAGAAACCAGACTGATGCTGTGGACTGAGATGGTTCTTAATTGGAGTACAGAACCATAGAGCAAATACACTTTCATTAATTATTTCACTTTGTTCTGATCATTTTGTTGTGCTTTGAGCCTTTTTCTTCTGTTGCTCATCTGTCATGATGTTTGGCTTTATGAAACCAGTTTAGTCAGGTCCACATTCCAATAAGTCAGTCTCAGTTCATCAAAATGTTTGTTCTACTGAAGTGAACATTCAGGTTTGACCAAAGTGACACAGAGTAAACCTGAAACCAGGAAGCAGCTCAGTCTAAAGATCCCGATCTCAGTGAGTTGGTACCAGTGCTCCCAGTAACAGTGACCCAGCTCAAGGACCATCAGCTTCACTGACTGGACTCTTTAATCTGTAACACGGACCAGGACCCAGACTGTCTGCTGTCAGCACCACTGCTGTAAGTCTATGATGTTACAGTTACTGTGCAATTGTAATTGTGTTTATTATCCAATGTCAAAAAATGTACATTTTTATAACTTCATCTCACTTATTGTGAAAATTGTGTAAAGCAGCTTTGAAGTAACTGCAGTATAATTCAAGGTGACAACATATTGTGTTCATGTACCCCATGAAACACTGATTACTTGTTTTTATTATTAATATGTGCTTTATTTTATTTATATTATACATAATTTGTGTATGATGAAGGCAACGTGGTGGTGTAGTCCTTTCAATTCTATTTTGACGAGGAGAGTGAGTTGTCTGCCGCCTTGTCATGGTTAAACCTCACCTCGCCCCTGATTCTAATCTGGGACAGGCTCCAGCAGCCTGGGACCAGGAATAAGATACCAAGATAAAGAGTGAGTCCTTAAGAGTATAAATGGATTTGAAGTTAAATATTTCCTGACATGAGACTACAGCAGAAATATAAAAATATCCCAGTATGAGGTTGTTTTTGTTCCTATTTTATAACAGTAACACCTTGAAGATTTTAGACAGTGTAAGAGTTTGATCACTTTCAAAATTTGAAGGTTTCACAGAAATCATCAGGAAATAAAGCTGTGCAACATTGAGACTCATTCCAACCAGTCACACTACATATTTTCAAAGACAAAAACAGTCTTGGTAGCTAAGTAGGTAGAGAATTGGGCTAGGAAGCAGAAGGGCCCTGGCTCAAAACTTGCCTTTGGCACAGGTGTGTCCTTGAGCAAGACACCATACTAGTGTATGGTTCACACTGTCTCTACTGTCTACTGTATGTGTTGCCCTGCAATAGACTGACAACCTGTCCAGGGGGGGACCCTGCCTCTCGCCTTAAGTTAGTTGGGATAGGCTCCCTCACCCTATGGGGACCAAATGGTAGAAAATGGATGGAATGAAGTTATACATACTGTAGTTATGGTGTTTTCGTGTGTTTATGGCAAATGGCTTTGAGGGGAGGTCCTTTCATGACCTAAACCCAGTTCCATGGTTTCCAGTTTTTTGTCACAATGGTCACAACTATCCTTAGGGTTTTTTGTTCACATGTACACTGTAAAAAAAAATCAGTACATTTTACGGAAAAAAACTGGCAGCTGTGGTTACCAGAATATTTCCGTAAAAATGACATGTTATTCTGTAAACATATCAACATGTTTTCTTTGTAATTAAGTTTACATGTTTTTTCTGTTGATATGTTTACATATAAACTTGTTATTTTAACGGAAATATTCTGGTAACCACAGCTGCCAGTTTTTTTCCGTAAAACAGCTTACAGACAAAAGCTGTAAATTCTACCAACAAAATACACATTGTGAACCTGTAAATTCTACTGTCCATTGCTGTTAAATGTACATAATCATGCTGCTTTAAAAAGCAAGACTGTCAGTAGGATTTACATAAATTAAATGGTGAATGTACACTAAATTCCAATTAATTTCACAGAAAAGTATTATGCAAACCACCCTATTTTACAGTTTTTATTATAATACTGTATTGTGCAAATTTTAGCTCCTGGTGTTTTTTGCAGCATTAATTGGAAATATAACTTAAAGTAGCAATTTATTATTTCCATTTCTTGTAAAATGTATTGATTGAATGTTACTTAAATCTTCTATGAAGTAATGTCACAATGTGTGAGAACAGTTCATAGTGTATACCTTTTAAATGAACGTTTAACATTGTAAAGCAATGCACTATGCACGAGAAACATTAGTTTTAGTGTTAATGTGACCACAAACAATTCCAGTAATAAGAATATTTTCAATTTATTTTTATCAATCCAAATTGCAATATAGTGTAGCTTACATAAGTCTTACAGCAAGTCTTGTAATATAACAAAGAGAAGGGATTTTTGGTAGAAAAAAGCTCAATGTTTAAGGGACGGTGTCAGGGACCTTCAAATCTCAACTAAAATAGGATACAAATGTAGGCAGGCAGTACAACAGCAATACAGAACTTTGTAAAAACAAAACTTTATAACTTACTGTCTTGTTAAGCCTAATTAGCTCTGCAACTGTGCAAGCAAAACAGACAGAACACGTTCATCTTACTGTGCATATTCAGACATCACGCCACTCATGATCTGAAAGTTCCTGGATCAAGGTTAGAACTCTAGGATCCACGTGAAGACGGGCTGTGTTTGTCTTCTCAACTTTAGTGCCCTTCTCTGGGTTGATGGAGAAAAAGCACCTTTGAAAATAAAGAAATGAAGGACAACAGCATTAATACCAAATAATTTATTAACTTAAAATCCAAGTAAATACTTTTTGAACTTAAATCATTTAAAAAGTTAGAAAGGCAAACTGTCTCCAAGTGACATAAGCAGATGATCATCAATTTCATACAGTGCATATATTAAACAAAGCTAATTGTAATTACCCACCTCTACAGAAACTCCAGGGTTGATGCAAGCTTGGATGGGTAGTGGATATTGAAACAGTAATAGCTCCCAAACATCATGCACAGAGAAGAACCAAACGAGGGAATATTATTGTGTACAATGCGTCGATCCAAACTCAGCATGAATCGTCTTGATGAGAAAGAATATCTCCCTGAAATACAATATGAAGTACATTTTTACATCATTAAACAAATTAGTTTTAGGTGTAACAATTTGTAAGCTGGTAAGACTTTTTACTGCTAATTACACAATACTTATTAGCATAAAGTGAAATGCTACGTAAAAAAAAAACTACACCTAATGGAACAAGGTCAGTGACACTCAAAGCCCAGGAAGAAAAGTTAACTCACCACACACAACGATCATGGGAGTCAAGTGAACTTGGTCCATCTGAACTTCCTCTGCCAGGCATGTGTCCTCCACATAATAAAACATTCCATCTTCCTTTTCATCAAAGTAGGACAGCAGAAGCAACAACATCTCTTTGAGTTCTTCAGAGCAACCACTTAGTTCACCCCGCATCACTTTCAACTTTGTTAAAGCCTGTAAAAAAAATTTGCTCTTGTTTACACAAAATGTATTCATGTAGCTAAGGAGACGTTTCCCCTTCATATCTACATTTTGTGTAAAAGTTTCCTTAAGTCGGATTCCGGTGAGTTCTTTGAAGTGGACTTCCATGCCAAGTTCTGTGAACAAAAAGGGCCACTCATCCTGGAGATATTTAATACTTTTTCCCTGGTTGACTTCTTTGCGCTGTTTGTAGAAAGTCTTCCTCATTAGACATTTGACTGGGCTAATCACATCTCCATCTATTACATCTTGTAAAGACTGTGGATATTTCGCCACAACCTTTTGGGCAACTTCAGTGCACTTCCTTCTACTTATACAAGGACCTTTTTGCATCATCTCCCTAACTAAGATCCGAACCATTTCTCTTCTCATTCTTGGACTTGGTCGTTGTCCTCGCTCCAAGGACTGTATCAGTTCCTCTGGGAATTTATCCCATGGTATCATGAAGTTTCGCCATAGTTTACTGTAGGACATTGGGCACCGCTTTCGGAAGCAGTTGAGGATGAACTTTTGGGTGAAATAGACAGCAAAGATGTAGAAGGTCCTGGTGAGGCATCAATGGATGTGCTCAGGTGTCTGGCCTGCAAAAACACAAACACTCATCAGAAAAACACAATGTTATTAAAATTCTATTTATTTATTTTCTGTACAGATTACTTTTGACACCAGTTGCACATTATTTGACTTACATTTCAGTTTCCATGCAGCAAGGAGCTTTCTTGCTTGAATTGGTCGCAACACTGACAGCAAATCTGCTTCCTCAATAAACTGAAAATCGTCATGTGTTTCCACCCCAAGGGTTTGTAATGTCTCTTCCACAATCTTTATGGCCACCTCTGGAAGGTCAGGCAAGACCTCCCTGATGGCCATGCTTAGAAATGTTTGCTCAAAGTCAGTCGTGTCTGGAATCAAAGAACAACACTAGTTTTCAAAATTATGAAAAACAGACAAAATGTACCCCAGTATATAAAAGTCAAGAACACTTAAATTTTAAATGAGGGTGAGAAAAAAAATGTTCACCTGTAAAACTAGTATTTTGTACCATCAACCCCTGTTAAGTTGTGTACACCACAGTGGTTAATATTTATTTGATTTATTTTAAGAGCGCACAGTGTTTGAGAGGAATGGCTTGGTGCCCGTCAACCATATATGATGGCAAGGGATAAAAATCCACCAAACTGTTAATGTTAAGACATTGAAACCTTGCACTCTGTTTAGCCACTGTGTACAGGTGGTATTCAGAGAGGTAATCTGTCTTTTTTATATCCATCACAAAATACACAGCTGAATCATCATGAATTAAAATCATGATAAGTTCTCCAAACTCCAAAGACTCATCATTTTTTGACACAAGGAACTGTCCCTTTTCATATGATGTGCCTTTATACTGTATATTTGTGGATACTGTGGTGTTGCTTTCTAAAAAGACAAACTCCCTCACTGCCTCTTTAATGGCCTCACTGTAAAGGTGAGGGTAAAAACTACAGCTGTCTTTGACTTGCAAAGGATGATTGCATCCTGGCCTAGCTGAAAGATATGAATGAAACATCTGATGTCTCTCAGATAAGGTTAAGCAAATGTTTTAAAGTTTTTCAAATGCCGAGGCTCGTTTCTGTGAACTTTACAGTGTAACACATAACCTCTCAAACTTTCTAGCGTTTTGCTGCAAAAGCGACAGGTGATCATTTTCGCAAAAGACCGCGATAAAACAACACGTAAACAACGTACTAATTTGACGGAGCTAGCTTGATCAGCATGTTAGCCAAAGGCACCCTCGAACGGTAATGTGAAACAAAAAGGAAAACGAAAGTGAATCTTACCAGTATTTCGGACGGTTACGTTGGTTGTCGGTGTTTCCGTCGAGGCGTCCGCAGGTGAAGCTCTTAGGCTCCGCACCAACCGACCAGGCACCGTGAACTTCGCCAAACTGGCCGTTATCCCGCTTTTTGCGATATCCAATTACGGAGGACAAATAAACCGCGATCCTCGGTGATTGGATGTGCCTCATAGTTTCAAATACAATTACAGGTCTGTTTTCCTGACAATATTAATCAATTTAACACTTCTTAAACACAGAATTGAATTATTTGTACCTTTGTAACAAGGCCTTAATATTGCAAAAAGGACTGACATTTTATTTAAAATAGAGACATCCAAAATTCTCCTACTCTCAATTCACACAAAATATAAATGATCTTATCAAAACATATTTTCCCACTTAGTTTTCACATCCTCACCAATACTGTTCCTGTGCATCATAAAACTATTCATTGTTTGTTTGATCTTGTTATCCTTGTTATTGAATTATTGATTCATTTGTTATTGTATGTATTACAGTACATACAGTAGAGCTGCTGAACATCAATTACTATTAGTTCTGTTCTGTCTCACCTACTCAGTGTGTAGGGGTCAGTGAACTGATGCACCTTTCAGATTTTAAGGAAACAGAGCTCAGATTTCCACACTGGGCAAAAGTCCAGCTTCTCTACCACCCAACCTGGTACTCCAGCTTCATCCCACAGTCCAAAGTAGGACATAGGGCCTTAAGATGCTAAATTTCCTATTGACTGTGAATGGTTGGATACCTATGGCTCTTGATGGACTGGTGAAATGTCCCTGCTTTCCACTTAATGACAAGTGGGCTAAGCTGTGGCACCCTCTGACTAGAAAGTGACCAGTTAAGATGTGGGTTGGTGGGTGGATGGATGGATGGATGGTGTTGTTCCTACAGTACTAAATTTCGGGTTTTATTTATCTAATTAACCTATCAGCAGGTAGAGATGGAACTCAACAAGTTGGTCGACCAGCTAAATTACACTAACTTTGACCTTGTTATTTGCCAAAAGAGATAAGCTGATAACTAAAACATAATTTTTATATGTACTGTATATCTAAAGATATTTTATTCCTACCTCAATTATATTACGTATGCAACGTCATTTTAAGGGCCTGTGCAGTTCCAAATAAATTTCAACAACTTTTAAAGAATACACTGCTTGATATAATCTATTTACATACACTACACAAAGAAGCTACTGTAATGTGGATAAACAGTCAAGAGTTTTTACAATAGCAATACATAAACCTAAACTTAATGTGTCTCTATCACAAAATACCTTATGTATAACCTAAAAATAAAATGTAAATTTTTTTTTGTAAAAAACAAACAAAAAAAAAACCATAGGTTCAGCGTGTTTATTCTGTAACGTTAATAGTATTATGTTAACTTTTGGATTACAGTTGTTTAGTGTATAAACTACAGGCACTGGTATATACACATAAGAATTACGTTTTTTGAACAAATCTGTACAATAGGAAAAACAGTTTTATTTGTTTGTGTGGTATACAGCACATTACTGTAAATGACACTGTGTTTTGTTGTATTGTCTTTTACAGTATTATGCTGTCACAAATTTACAGTAATTTACTGTCAATGTTACGGTCTTTTTTTACAGTGGTGGTTCCTTTGTCATGATGTTTGTTTTGATTAGTCACACAGCCAGTTCAGTCAGGTCCACATTCCAGTCAGTCGGTTTGAGTTTATTTCCAGCAGTTAAAAGCCAACAATCCAGATAATGTTTTTTTTTACTAAAGTGAACATACAGGTCTGACCAAAGTGATGCAGAGAAAACTGAAAACCAGGAGGCAGCTCAGTCTAAACTTCCCGATCACCTAGAGTTGGTACCAGTGTTCCCAGCAGCAGTGACCCAGCTCAGGCTCCTTCAGTGCCACTGACGGAACTCTTTAATCTGTGAAAAGAACCGGAACCCAGAGTGTCTGCTGTCCACTTCACTGCTGTAAGTCTATGATGTTTACTTTAACATTTGTAATTATTGTGGTTATTGCCAAATAACTAAATATGTTAATTTAACATAACCTTTTTTACTAATGGCACTTTATTATATTTATATATTTTACTTTAAATTGCCATAGTAATACATTTATTTTTTATATTAATGTCAATGCAATATTTTATCTAATATTAATAAGAGGCAGCTTTTCCTGTTGACTTAAATTTTCAGGTACTTTATTTCACATTCTCATTTCAAATTTGTCATAATATTTACACACCTAAAAACTCTGAACTAAGAGCTTCATTCGAAGTCAAACATTTCTTGAAATTGAGAGTCAAATAACATAACAAATACTCCAAAATGAAGTTGTTTAGAATTTGTTCCTAAATTACAGTTTTAAATGACCACAGTGGTTTTAAAAATAAAACAGTCAATATGTGATCGAAATGTCAACTCTGAGATTTCAAGGTTTCACAGAAATCTCCAAGATTGAAGATGTATAACACTGAGACTCAGTCCAACCAGTCACATTGCATATTTTATAGACACAAATACATTAGAAGCTACAGAGGGAGAAAGTTCATCGGGAAAAGCTGAGGTATTTTAGTTCCGATTGATGAACACCGGCGTTAAACTTGAAATGGAAGACTGTAACAAAAGGTTATGCTAACACAAACTAAAACATTGCTGCACAATGGCAAGAGAAAAAAAACATATATAGACAATAAGAAAACAAGTTAACTACACTGAGCGAAACGAACTAACTTATGTACATACAAAGCAATAATAACAAGAGCTAGAGGTCCGAGGTAGAGATTACAGCACAAAAATACACAGAGACATTACAAACATTTGCTGAATCAACTGAATTAAGGTTTGTTGTTTTAATAAAGAGGTAGTGAGATTTACTGGATAGACAGACTTTTCAAGCTTTTTTCTGAGTACTGCTGTCACTTTCAATTACTATATTTTTCAGTGGCATGAATCAGTGTGAGGACAAAGATGACGGAGCCTCTCCCTCTAAAATCAGAAAAACGGACATGAAAGCTCAGAGGTGAGATGACTGAGACCATGTGAATACTTCTGTCTCCAAGTCCCAGAAACTATTTATTATTTTATCACCATATATTTATTAATATTGGTCATTTACAAAGGAAACTTAAGGAAAAATAATATATACTCACCTAATTTGTTTTTCTATCAGGTACCAACAAAGACAACCTGGCACAAAACTTGAATCTGGACACAACCAGGTGTCCTTTATGAGTCAAGTCTCTAAGGATTATGTTTTTAATTTTCAAGATCAACCTGTATCAGAGCCTTTGTGAGTATTTGTCTGTTTGAATCTGATTGATCAATCTGACGTAAATTTTATATGTTGAAAAATAGTTGTATTTTTTACATTTCCTGATTTTTCTGATGTGAGTACACTGTAAAACCTGACAAGTTGGTTGAACTCAAATAGTTTGAGGACATGGTTTGAATTATTTACTGTAGGTTTATTAACTTAAATGATTCAAGGCATCGGTTTCCTCGAATCATTGGAGTTAATAAATGACAAATGGTTTAAGGCAACAGGTTTACTCAAACCATTTGAGTTTATTAACTCAAAGATTTAACTACAACATACTAATGAGATTTGAGTACAACTAACCCTATAAAATAATTTGACTCTTGAAGCACAATAAAAATGAGTAGCTACAACTTCAATGAATTAGGTAAGACTAACTAGTATGCATCACTACGGCAAATATTACAGTACCACTTAAGTTTCATTTACTCATTCTTCTTTTACTAGTTAATTATTACATTCAGGTAATGGCGACTTCAGGCTTTGTAGTACAGCGTACAGTGTAGCTATTCATGTCAGTTTTTAAAAACAATACATAAATATTTTTGACACAACTTGAACTGTTTTACTGTAGTTAAACATGTAAAAACTAAAATAATATATATTTTAATATTAAAACTTACAGCTTTCAAAATAAAATACTACATTTAAAAAGGACACTAACTTTTAAGCATGCCTTTGTATGTAAATCTGTACAAAATAAGTAACAATTTTTAATAGTAACTAAAGACAGGCTCAGATGCTTTTATTCCAACGCATTTGCATTTCTTAGAGCCTGTACCTTTGATTTTGGTAGCATGAAATCACAACAAAGTAATCTCAAGGCACTTTACATGGTAAGGTTTAAGACCTTACACAACTAAAACCAACTAATCCCACATACAGCAAGCCTGTAATTACAATTTGACAGCAACAGTGGAGAAGAAAAACTTCCTCTCTAACAAGGAAGAAACCTCCAGCAGAACCAGACTGGATGCGGTTGGGGTGAGGGGATAGAGAGAGAGAGAAAAGCACAGCAACTACAATAAGCAACAACAGAACACAGGCAGAATGGTGGAACACTAATTGGACACAGGCAGGATGGTTGGATCCGCAGCTGCCTGTCACAGACACAAAGCTCTCAATCCAATGATACCTGTAGGTGAGGACAGAGTGGAGGAGAGAGAGCGGGGAAGAAGCACAACTGCTGGAGAGAAAGAGACAAGGTTAGTTAAACATGGGACAATGATGGTAGGTTATTGGATAGAAGAAATAGAAGGAAACAGAGGAGCTCAGAGTATAAATTAAGTCCCCCAGCAGTCTATGTCTATTGCAGCTTAACTAAGAGATGGTTCCTTGAGTGTGTCAGCTTCTCAAACCTAAACAGGGAGCTGTTTCCACAGGAGAGGCATAAATAAAATGCCATCATGCTTTGGTTTCACTCAGGTTTTCAATACATTCTTGCACTTATGAGTTTCATGAACAGTTTTCTTGAAGACTTAGTGCTAGCTTTCAAATCTCATTGTCCAGAGTTGCACCAGGGGGACCAAAACACCGACCAAAAATTTTAAGGCAAGACTTCCTGACGCAACTGCCTGTGATCTGAAATCTTTCAGGTCATGTACTGTATTGTTTCATCTGTGAAACTGTGAGATACACCAAGCTCAGCTCCATCTTTTAAGTCTATTAGGACCTTCCAAAATTTGTCCCCTTCTGGGACTCCTGAGCCAATAAGGAGGGGTAACAACCTTAACCTGAACTGAGTGAGGGCAGTCAACCCTATCAGAATGTTGGAAGGGAAAAGAAAGTATTGCCCTATTTAGTCATGCCAAAGTGAAATACTTCTTTGCAAACAAACCTTTCAGACAATAGGTAAACTCCACAGGAACCACACCTTCAAAACAGGTCATGCAAGATGTCTGGTGGAAGTTCTGTAATTGGATGAAAATAAGAGCGATGGTCAGATAGAACACTGTTTTACACCATACATATCTTTACTGTCAATGTGCTGAATCATCTGTATGAGGTTATCATAAAAGAGGGCTCAACAATTATTCACTGGCAGATCAGCCAATGTCCAATAAATTTCACACACTTTGAATTTTCTTTGAGGTTCCTAGAGGATTTGCCATTTCAGAATCCTCAATATAAAGCATGATTGATAATTTCACAGTTTGCCAAAATTGTTGCCCCCCCCCCCCCAAAATATTCAAGTAATCCTTATTGGAAAGTATTGCATTAGCACATGTTTTGCTATACATGTTTTTCCCTTTGTGTGTATAGGAGAAAAACAAAAAAAGCAACAAAAAAGCAAATTTTACATAATGTCACGCAAAACAGAAAATATATGCTAGACAAAATTATTGGCACCCTTTTAAAATTGTGGATAAATAAGATTGTTTCAAGCATTTGATGCTCCTTTAAACTTACCTTTGGGAAAGTAACAGGTGTGGGCAATATAAAAATCACACCTGAAAGCAGAAGAAGAAGAAGTTGACTTAGCTTTTGCATTGTGTGTCTGTGCGTGTGCCACGCGCATTGGTAACAGAAAGTGGAGAAGAGAGCTGTCTGAGGAAAAATATCAACAATCTCAAGCTTACAAGTACTTCTCCAGAGATCTAGATTTGCATTTGTCCACAGTGCGCAACATCATCAAGAAGTTTGCGAGCGGGTTATTTCGTGCCGTGTGCAGAAAGCACACGGCACTAGAGATGTCCAACTCGAGACCTCCCACTCGACTCAGCGTCGATCTTTTGAAGCAGAAGTGTCGGCAAGCAGAATCTCGAGCGCGTTCCGAATCACGTGACCAATGAGAGCGAGAGGTGTCGATACGTCACGTGACCGTCGAGCGGCTTATGTGCAGTTTGAACGGACGGTTGTTTTAATATGTCAGAGCTTTATAAACGTGGCAAGCGGTCCGCAGATGATCTATAAGATGATAGATGATCTATAAGATAGACAGGTTTCACATTACAGACATCTGTAATGTATTTATGACAAATTCAAAATGTAATTAAAGACTAAAACTACATTTTGACAAGTCGCAATTCCAATACAAATATCTTTATTAGTCAGACATCAGTGCCGTGCAAACGGCTCCTCTCCAAAGCTGGAGAAGTGGTGAGAATGTGATTAAAGTCATGTTCTGTGGAAAAATAAAATGAAATAAAGGTCTTTGATTAAACTAACTGACAAACATGTCTCCTCAATGTAGTAATAAACAGAGTTGCAGTAGAACAAATACAGCTCTAATAACATCGGACATCAAACATGTTTGCCACATCAAGGCTACTTATACATTATTATCCAGAGAGAAACACAATTACACACCTTTGATTAATTAAGTTTTATTTGACAATAAAACATGGACTGTGATCCTGAACAACCACGTATCAGCGAGGGTTTGATGGTCAGTCTGCTCAAGCAGTTCTCACGCACAACCAGCAGATGTCGCTGTTCTGACTGTGTCGTGATGGTGTCGAGCAATGTGTCGATTTCAGCCCAACTGTGTCATAGTTGCTCAGTGATTCATGAGGCTTCGATTTCGCCATCTCTACACGGCACCGTTAGGGCAGGGGTGTCAAACCGATGCCGGCTGGTTTTCCACCGTTCACTGCCCCAGCTCCTGCTGATTACCTTGACCAGGTGTATTTAGTCAATGAACAGCTGGAAAAGCCAACTGACACACCTGATCAAGATAATTAGCAGAGAGCTGAAAAACCATCAGGGGCACAAGCCCTCGAGGAATGGATTTCGACACGTGTTCGGGTGAGTCAGATACAAAGACAGGTTTAGGACGTGTGTGCATATTTTTTTCTCTTTCTTTTTGCTGCAGTATAAAAACAATGTTTATTGGTGTTTTGCTTGCAACTGTTAATATTATATACATTACAATACAATATAAATGATCCTTGATTTATAATAGCACTCTAGCCAGCAATAATACAGATGTCTGTACAGCAGGGTTGTGTTGTGAGTCAGCCTCCGTGCCACCAGAGGGCACTCCGGCTCACTTTGTATGAATACCCCTTCAGTTGGTTGTTGTCTTTTCATTTCCTGTGATGTCATGCCCTGTTATTAGTTTGATTAGTGTCATCTGTTTAGGGAGTATTTAAGTTCCTAGTTTGAGTTCAGTCTTTGTCTGTTCGTCACAGTTGTTGTGTAGTCATCGCACTGTTGGCAGATGTCCTGGTCCTGTCTTTGTGAAGGTTTGTGTTGTCCTGTGTTTTAAGTCATCTAGTCACTTGCTGTGTTTAGTTTATTATGTATCTAGCAGTCTTTTATGTTTTACCTGCGTAGCAGTGACTTTCAGTTAGTTATTACTTCTTGTTCCTTTGGTTCATGTTTATGTTTATTGTGTCATTAAATCATACTATTGTTACATTGTACATGTGTGTGTGTGGGTCGGTGCATTTGGGTCCTCCACTCCAGCCTAGGCCTTAATATCCAGTTTGCCCGCTCATAGTGAACATGTTTTAGAGTCCAGTTTGTCCCGTGCCCCTGCGTGTAACAGGTTGACATCATTCTAATGCTTTAAAGTGAACTTGGAGAAAATAAGTAAACACAACTAACAGGAATTATATCACCAACACTTAAAGTGTAGCAGAGTTGTTACTAAAACCCTTTTGAGTTAGGTTAATATAACACAATGAGTTAGTACTAATTTTCTTATGCAATAAGTTATGAGAACTTGAGAGTGAGAAGTTTAGTAAGATATGCTGTTAGGTTTTACAGTGTACGGTACATTTATTTGTGTTTGAAGTGTTAATGTAAAGTTTTTATTCTGTTCCTCCAGCAAACAGTAATTGAGCAAATTTCTATTCAGTCAATTACAGTAAATAGCAGTGTTAAATTGTTACTACTCCAAGACATTAGTTGTGATGCTGTTGCAGTAAGTGTATACAACTGTTTCCAGTGTCAAAACCAGGGCTGACATTTAAACTTTGATTTACTTTGATATTACTGTGATGATAAAATAACCAGTGAACACCATTGCGTATAAAAACAACAGCAACGTTGATTTAAATACACCATGTGGGTACATAATGTGTGTCACTGCAGAGCTGTGTTGTATAGTCTGATGGCTGTGGGGAGGAATGACCTGCGGTAGTGCTCCTTCTTGCACTGTGGATGTAACGGTGTGGTGCTGAAAGAGCTGGTCAGAGCCTCTACAGTGTGGTGCAGGGGGTGGGAGAGGTGTTCCTTGTGTGAGCAGCAGCTCTGCCTCATATTTACGCAGTTTAACATTTTTACACTGGGAGCTTCCCAGTACAACTACTCTGATCCCAGCAGACTCCTTGTTCCAACACTTCAGCTTGTTCATTGAAGGAGGTGGAGATATTGTACATGTTGTTCAAAGCTGCTGAGACTGAACCAACTGACTGTGACAGTAAATCTTTAGACATTACTTCATGGACCTTTACTTTTGTTTCTGAGAGCTAACATAATATATGCTTATGCTTTATTGATTAAAGGGAGGATAAGGAGGTGTTGGATAAGGATGAAGAGCAGAGGACGATGTTGGCTGACTGTCTGCAGAGCAGTAAGTGGATTAATCAACATTTAACATCACAGACACAATCACACATTTACTGGTGTGATCGAGAGTTAGGTTTTTAAATGTGAACCATAAAAACATACTATTATTACCACACATTATAATTACAGTTACATGAATATTGTCCTTCTCTAATTCAGGAGCTCTTGCTGCAGTTTGCCAGCATCAACTTAAATCTCAGCTGAAGCAGAAGTTCCAGTGCATCTTGGAAGGCATCGCAAGAGCAGCAAACCCAGTCCCTCTAAACCAGATCTACACAGAGCTCTACATCACAGAGGGAGAGACTGGAGAGGTCAACAATGAACACGAGGTCAGACAGATTGAAACAGCCTCCAGGAAACAATACAGAGCAGAAACATCCATCAGACCAGAAGACATCTTTAAAGGCTCAGCTGGAAGAGACGGAGCCACCAGAACAGTTATGACAAAGGGAGTGGCTGGAATTGGGAAAACAGTCCTAACACAGAAGTTCACTCTGGACTGGGCTGAAGACAAAGCCAACCAGGACATATACTTCATATTTCCATTTACCTTCAGAGAGCTGAATGTGCTGAAAGAGCAAAAGTTCAGCTTGGTGGAACTTGTTCATCACTTCTTCACTGAAACCAAAGCAGCAGGAATCTGCAGCTTTGACCAGTTCCAGGTTGTTTTCATCTTGGACGGTCTGGATGAGTGTCGACTTCCTCTGGACTTCAACAAGACTAAAACCCTGACTGATGTCACAGAGTCCACCTCAGTGGATGTGCTGCTGACAAACCTGATCAGGGGGAACCTGCTTCCCTCTGCTCACCTCTGGATCACCACACGACCTGCAGCAGCCAATCAGATCCCTCCTGGTTGTGTTGCCATGGTGACAGAGGTCAGAGGGTTCACTGACCCACAGAAGGACGAGTACTTCAGGAAGAGGTTCACAGATGAGCAGCAGGCCACAACAATCATCTCCCACATCAAGACGTCACGAAGCCTCCACATCATGTGCCACATCCCAGTCTTCTGCTGGATCACTGCTACGGTTCTGGAGGATGTGTTGAAAAGCAGAGAGGGAGGAGAGCTGCCCAAGACCCTGACTGAGATGTACATCCACTTCCTGGTGGTTCAGACCAAAGTGAAGAACATCAAGTATGATGGAGGAGCTGAGACAGATCCACTCTGGAGTCCAGAGAGCAGGAAGATGATTGAGTCTCTGGGAAAACTGGCTTTTGAGCAGCTGCAGAAAGGAAACCTGATCTTCTATGAGTCAGACCTGACAGAGTGTGGCATCGATATCACAGCAGCCTCAGTTTACTCAGGAGTGTTCACACAGATCTTTATAGAGCAGAAAGGGCTGTATCGGGACAAGGTGTTCTGCTTCATCCATCTGAGTGTTCAGGAGTTTCTGGCTGCTCTTCATGTCCATCTAACCTTCAAGTCTGGAGTCAACCTGCTGTCACAACAACAGTTAACATCCCAGATGTCAACAAGACAGGACAAATCTGCAGAGACCAAGTTCTACCATGATGCAGTGGACAAGGCCCTACAGAGTCCAAATGGACACCTGGACCTGTTCCTTCGCTTCCTCCTGGGTCTTTCACTGCAGACTAATTCGACTTTGATTACAGGCCTTTTTAAATGTACAAGAACTGATGTAAAGACCAACCGGGGAACAGCTCAGTACATCAAGGAGAAGATCTCAGAGTCTCCCTCTGCAGAGAAAAGCATCAACCTGTTCCACTGTCTGAATGAACTGAATGATTGTTTTCTAGTGGAGGAGATCCAACAGTACCTGGAGTCAGAAAGTCTTTCCACTAATAAACTGTCTCCTGCTCAGTGGTCAGCTTTGGTCTTCGTGTTGGTGTCATCAGGAAAAGATCTGGATGTGTTTGAACCAGCTAAATACTCTTCAAGCTTTTCAGATAAGGATCTTCTCTTTGTGATGGGAGTGGTCAAAGTCTCCAAAACAGTTCTGTATGTGTAATCAAAGATAATCTAATTACACAATAAATACTCACATATTGTACAGTATTTCAACATCATATAAAGATTTTATTTTGATGTACATGTTCTCTACATCATGGTCTTTCTAGACTGAGTGAGTGTAACCTGTCAGAGAGAAGCTGTAAAGCTCTGTCCTCAGTTCTCAGCTCTCAGTCCTCTAGTCTGATTGAACTGGACCTGAGTAACAACAACCTGCAGGATTCAGGAGTGGAGCTACTGTGTGATGGACTGAAGAGTCCTCTATGTCAACTGGAGACGCTCAGGTCAGGTCAAGTGTTTGCTTGTTTTAAATACAGAGACCAGAACTTTTTAAACCTGGATATCAAAATACTTTAAATTTAAAGGCTTTCCTTCAGATGCCTTTTTAAAATTAACATTTATGCTGTTTTCAAAACATTTGTCAGTTATATGTTCAGAGTTAATATTAATGCATCTACAGGACTAGCAGAAAGAACCAATAGCTGGCTAATTGGGACACAAAAATTATCTGAGAGCTTCACTACACTTTAGGTCACAGTGTAGTAGAAAATTCCCCGTGTTCATTCAGAGTTACTCATTCTCAAAATAATTTGCAACTGAAGTGTGATAAATTGTTTTAATACATGCTGACATGAGAAGTCAACTACAACAAAAAAAAACTGCTCATACACTTAAAACATGAGATTCATTCCCAAGTGGGCAAAAGACCAATGATTCTGAGACAAAAGTCAACCATACCTGATGACCCCTAGGAGGAAACGGCTAAAAGGCTGACAGAAAACGAAAGAACATTCCTCAGTATCTACTTTAACTTCTGTACTAAATATCTAATTCCCTATAATGTTCATCATTGTCTTTCAGACTCAGTTTGTGTAACCTGTCAGAGAGAAGCTGTGAAGCTCTGTCCTCAGTTCTCAGCTCTCAGTCCTCTAGTCTGAGAGAACTGGACCTGAGTAACAACGACCTGCAGGATTCAGGAGTGGAGCTACTGTGTGATGGACTGAAGAGTCCTCACTGTCAACTGCAGACTCTCAGGTTGGTTCGCTATAGGGCTGTGATTGCTTTCTTTAATCAAGAGTGTAGTTTTTCAATTTGAGACCACACTTAATTTGATGTTCAGACTTTGTTTTTGCTTTCTCTCAGAGCCCTTCCCTTGCATTTAAAATGTCTCTCACACTCAAGATCTGTATTCCTGCTTTTTTTTCGTTCTGCATTTCCTGCTACTCACACAGATTTCCTGTACTTCTGCTCAAACTCCTTGCTTGTCCTCTTTGCTCTTAAAACCTTGCTTCTGTATTGAATGACCTGAGAGAATGCTATCTGTCTTCAGGCTGTCCGGTTGTCTGATCACAGAGGAAGGCTGTGCTTCTCTGGTCTCAGCTCTGAGCTCCAACCCCTTTCATCTGAAAGAACTGGACCTGAGCTACAATCATCCAGGAGATTTAGGAGAGAAGCTGTTGTTTGCTGGACTGAAGGATCCACACTGGAGACTGGACACTCTCAGGCATGAAGAGAACACTAGTAACAACAAACAGTATAAGACTAACACAGCCAGCTAGTTACACTCCTTAAGTCTAGGGCAGTTGTCGGGAACTCTGGAGTCGCATGTGGCTCATTCATCTTTATACTGTGGCTCCGCGTGGTTTGGAAAAAATACATTTTTAAATTTATTCTAAATAAAAAATTTTGTCAGACAGCCTGTTCAAAACAGGCTGGGAATGTTTAGGACTCCATTTTATCATAATCCTAAACCAATGTGTGTATTAGAGCCATTTAATGTCCATGTCTGCATGTCTCTGACCCCCTCCTCCTTTCAGGGTGGAGCCTGGTGGAGCCCGATGGTTGAGACGAGGTCTGAGGAAGTGTAAGTGCATTTTTTATGAGATCAGCAACATTCAACCATCTTCAAACTGTCATGAGTCATCATCAAACTGATGATAGATCAATAACTGCAGCTGGATTGTGTCTTGTTCTCTCCATCAGATTTCTGTCAACTCACCATCGACACAAACACAGTGAACAGGAACTTACAACTGTCTGACAACAACAGGAAGGTGACACATGTGAAGGAGGATCAGTCATATCCTGATCATCCAGACAGATTTGACCACTGGTCTCAGTTGCTGTGTAGTGATGGTCTGACCGATCGCTGTTACTGGGAGATTGAGTGGAGAGGAGACGTTGATATATCAGTGAGTTACAGAAGAATTGGAAGCCAAGAAAACAGCGATGACTGTTTGTTTGGAGAAAAAGATCAGTCCTGGAGTCTGAGATGCTCTAATGTCGGTTACTGTATTAGACATAATAACATAGAAGCATCTATCTCGTCCTCTGTGTCTAACAGAGTAGCAGTGTATGTGGACTGTCCTGCTGGTTTTCTCTCCTTCTACAGAGTCTCCTCTGACAAACTGATCCACATTCACACCTTCAACACCACATTTACTGAACCTCTTTATCCTGGGTTTAGGTTCTGCTCTCCTGGATCCTTGCTGTCTCTGTGTGATGTGTGGTAGTGAGAGGGTGGTTAGAAAAACATTGTGACTGTTTAACACACAGTTCCATTTGTTAGCAATCCACATCGGGACTGAGGTAACCTAATCTACATGTGTACTTAACTCCTCATTGAAGAGCCTTTACGTCCTTTCTATTCACCATAGATAAGGAACATGGTATTGTAGGGTATGTGACATGGTATCTGAAATTAAAATTTTGATAAACTTTACCTCAAGACACCTGAACCAGTTGCCAAACGTCCTGTCATTTATGGTTGATGATCCAGGACTGGATCCAGTAAGTTTGAAAGTGTATTCATTACAGAACGCATTTAATATACAGTATATCAGACAATTACACATGCATGGAATAAATCAGTATCTCAGAATTTCATTAACAATTTTAGAACATTTTACTATTTACAGATTAATCACTGCATAACCTACCTGGGAACTCTGGATTACAAACATAGCTTTGGTTCTAAATACATATTGACCTAACATTTTTAATTGCTTTTAGTAGGTGTATGATATATCAAGTAGAAATGTAAAATAGAAATGTAGTTATTGTGTTTTTTTCTTCAAAAATTTGACAGTATAATGTCTGTGTGTATCTCAAGTCATTGCAGGTACTGTATCTAGCCTAGAGAGGTTTTGTCAGCTGGTGCTGGGGACTTCTAGGGTGAAGAGTCCAAGTTGTCATCCCATCTTCCCCTTGTGGATCAGGGCAGTGTTTCCTGAGGGACAAGGCACCTATGTTGGACTTAGACCACCTGTGAAATAACTAAATTACTGTTTTTGTTGCAATACCTGAATAAAAGTTGAAATATTATAAAACATTTGTCTGTTTTCCCTTATAAGAGTTCAGTGAAACATTAATAGTCAAAGCCAACTTTATTTTTAACCATTGCACCAGCACTATAATGCTGGATAAGTTACCTCCACAGTTCAATGTGCAGAACACAAAATGAATGGGTAAAATTCATAGTTATGTTGAAAGCATAGTTTCTAGAGTGGAACAGGTACAGTCATGGGCATTTGGCTAGAGAGATGTGAGGATCTTTGTTGTGCTCATCATGTTTTGGAAGACATTTAAATCATTACGTTTTGGGAAGCAGCAAGTGGATCACATCTTGTAGGAACAGAGCCCTTCAACCTCAAGCCCAGTATAAATATACTGTTGTTTTCAAAGCAGACGGAGGTGAAATGGTGTCCACACACAAAGAAGCATTTAGGCAGCAGTGAGTGACTGAAATGCAATGTTGTATTTGTGATTGTATATTGTTTTCAATACAGAATTTCTACTACTATTCTGTGTGGAGTTTGCATGTTACCCCTGTGTTCGCATGGGTTCTGTTTGTGTGTTGCCCTGCAATGGCCTGTCTCTCGCCAAAAACAGCTGGGATACGCTCCGGCACCACCTGCAAACCCGCATGGGAATAGGTGGTAGAAAATGGATGGATGGATTATTTAACTGTAATTCACACCATATCAAACATACAACATATGAAATCACAAGAGTAACATCACACTCCACACACGAATGAATAAGAGCCTTCATGTCTGTCTGATCATTAAATATAATTAAAGAAATCAGTCAGTCACCTAACATGATGCAGTGTATTGGTGTAGCGCTTTTAGGATCTGGTGTGCCACGGTCAAAGGATTGCAACAACTTTCTTACAGTAATTAGCCAATACAAGCATCGAAGCAAATTTGAGTCACAATTTTTTACTTGTAAATTAAGCATAGATTTGTGTGCAATTTTAATGTCCCAATTTGTAGGTGTTGGTATAAAACCTGACACAAAAACAAACAAACAAAACACCAGTCCAGTCTCCGTTCCTTATTAAGGTCCTCTTAGCCTGCATCAGCCTCTGCCTCTCTGCTTTAGTCACAGTTTCCTGCCAGCCACAGCGCCTTAGCATGCCCCTGCACCGCAGCCTGCCTCAGCTGCAGCATCGATGCATGCCCCTGCTACTGACCCACAGACTGTTGCTGCAGACTCTTTTTCTGCCTCTGATGCCTCAGCAACCAGACTTCAGTCTGTTCCAGTTCTACATACTGCTCTACATACCCTGAATCAACAGCATTCTCCTGCACCTGTCGCCCAGCCACATATGACCCTTGCTGCACCTGTTCAGGCTTCAGCACAGCAACAACACATCCAATAGAAGAGGGGCAGAGGGGCAGAGGAGCTGGGTTTGGTTGGTGGGGTGTTACCCAGGTTGCGGTCTTCATTTGGCCCTGGGTGGGAGTTGGGTCTCCCTACACAGCCGCACAGTATGTGTATGGTTGGAGCGGAAGACCACATGGGGTGAGCATGAGCATGCTTGAGTGAGTAATTGTGCAAGTGTGACAGAAAAGGGAGAGTGGTTCAGCATGTTTTCACACAGGGTGTGTTCATGCTGTGCTGTGTTCAGCAGTGGTTCAGGCTGTGCTGGTTGTTGAATTTTCAATTCAATTCAATTCAATTCAATTCAATTCAATTCAATTCAATTCAATTCAATTCAATTCAATTCAATTCAATTCAATTCAATTCAATTACAGTTATTTATATAGCGCCACATCACAACAAGGTTATCTCAGGGCACTTCAGGAGGTAAGACCTTACACAACTAAACCCAACGAATCCCAGATACAGTAAGCCTTTAAATACAGTTTGACTCCCTCTCTAACGAGGAAGAACCAGGCTGAGTTCTCCCCTTACCACAGCCTCGATCAGCTGGGGTGGGAGAAAGAGACAAGGTTAGTTAGCATGGAACAATGATGGGAGGTTATTGGATAGAAGGAAACAGAAGAGCTCAGTGTATAAATTATTGTGAAGCCCTGGGTAGTACCATGGTTCCTGGATCTGGTTGGCCATTTTTCCTGCTGGGGGGTGGCAGGAGACAGTAGGATGGGTAGCAGAGATAATCAGGAACCTTGCTCTGCTCATGTACTTACTGTAGGTCTGTGAGGGGTGTCCTACCGACAGAGGGACTGGGGGGCTACAGCTCAAGACGTGCCAGGTGACAGCGAATGACTAAATTGAGAATTGCAAAATTAAGAAGTGACTTGTGTGGGTTTGAGCATGTATGTGAGAGTGCATGGGTTCATGTATGAACCAATGCAACCTCGGGTGTTGTCTCTGTGGCTGTGCCTAGGGGGTTCTGTGTGGGTGACTCGGATTGTGACACCTGCCCTCCTAAAACTGAAGGTGTGAGGGCACCCTGGCTACTAGGTTTCTTACCTTTGCTTGTTGACCGGGTGTACCGGCTGGGTTCCTCTCATCACCCTAGCTTTCACAAGTGGCATTATCATGCTCCAACGTCTGTCTCACCCTTTTGGTGAATGATGTATGTTACCACTTTACTAACCTTGCAGTGGGACACTCAACACAAGAACTGATAAACAGGTTTTCTGATCTTCATTTCAGTCATTTACTGTTCTCACCATTAATAACGTTGATTATGGTAGTTGTATTATTGTAGGTCGCAGTATTGTGTAATCATATGCAATAATATATATGCATAGGCATGTCAGAAATGTGCAGGAACAAGGACCCAAATTCACAACTTAGGAACACGCTCAAAAACTGGAAAAAACTGGTTATTTATTACCAAAATCACTCATTGGCAGGCAGAAGGATGTTTTGGCAAGCAGTGGTCAAAATACAGTAATCCATTAAAACTCCAGCAATATGGGGTGGGATCTCTATCTTTAACCAGCACATTTTAGCGATTTAATGTTAAGATGTTGTTTGTCTTAATGTCTTAATGTTTGTCATGCTTGCTATCAAAACCCTTCCTTCGCTTTAAAAATGTCTCTGCTCACGCTCAGATTCACTCTGCTCATGTTCAAATCTGTATTCGCACTCTTCCAGCACTCACGCTCAAATCCTCCTCCTCACGATCGGTTCTTGCTGCTCGCTTCTACGACCCGAAATAATCCTATCAAAAGTCACCAGACAAAAGGAGAGGCCAGGGCTGCTAACCAATGACATGATGCTTACTTTTCCATGTGGAAGAGAAGCAATGAGAAAGTAAAAGGAACACAGTGACGGTATTTTGGTTAAAACTCAAATTGAAAGCATTAACGTCACTTATTATGGAAATTATGAACATTGTTTAGCTACTTTTCATCGCTAACTGTGGTAATTGATTTAGCTAGCTTAATGCAATTGGATACAAAGCATCAACAGTCCACCATGATTTTTATTTTTTAATACAGTGTGTGTTTGTCCATCTAGCTCTTACGTTGGTTTGAGCACAATGGAGGAATAAAGAGACATCAGACCATCAGTAAAGCTGTGATTTTTTATATGTTTAAACCTGTTTAGCAAAACTGTTTAACTTCATCGCAGCACAGGGCCTCACGCGGCGCCCGTTTATTACACTGGAGGAAATCAATTTATTGTTTCAATGAGTGTGGAAGGTAAAAGGGAAGATTAGTAAGGTTTGGAGTTAACTGGGAAATACAATGTATTTTCTGAGCTGAGCAAAGTCCAAGGTGACTTGATTCTCCAGACAGATGTAAAACTAATGTCATTTGATTCTCCTCACTAGCCACTGAAAGATGTGAGACTTCAGCTGGTGTCTGTCCTGATCCACCGCACCCGATGATCTGTAGTAGCAATTTATCGCTTTCAGTCTGACTGGTTAAATCAGTTTAGCGATCTTAACCTGGTGCTTATGTTGTTGGACTTGACCTACACTTTAGAGGGTGACAGCTTTATTTCAACAGAATATATTATAATGTAGTTCCATCTCTCTGTCAGACGTCAACAAGTATAAAGGAGGCCAACTGACCTTGGATGAATTCATTTATTTTCTCTGCACCGAGGTAAAATTTGATGAAAAATAGAATGAACGAATCATAGCATCATACTATGTACTAGTAGTCCACTTTCTGTTGTCTTGTTTTTTGGGGGTTGGATTTATGGTCGGGTCTGTTCTGTGTTCTTATGTTGTTTTATACCGGGGATCTGAGAGTAACGCAATTTCAATTCTTTTTAGATCCAAAACAAAACATATTGTAGAAATTGACAGTAAAGTTGACATTGACTTTTTTAAATACACGGACTCAAAATACAGTACTTGCTCTAGTCACTTTGTCACTTTGCTTCTCTTCCTCATGGGAAAAAGAAAGCGTCATGTCATTGGTAGGCAGCCCTGGCCTCCTATTGGCTGGTGACTTTTGATTGGATTGTCTCGGGTTGTAGAAGCAAGAACAAGCGTTAGACGAATTGAGAGCGAGCAGCAAGAACTTAGAGTGAGGAGGAGGATTTGAGCACGAGCACTGAAAATCTGGAGACTGGAGAGCGTGAATACAGATTTGAGCAGAGTGAATCTGAGCGTGAGCAGAGACATTTTTAGATCAAAGGAAGGGTTTTGAGAGCAAGCATGACAAAATCTTAACATTAAGTCGCTGATGTGCGCTCTCGAAATTGAAAAACTATGCTCTTGATTAAAGATAGAGATCTCACCCCATACAGCAATGGTACAGACAGGGACAATGCAAGGTGGTCAAAACACAGACAAGGCTTAATACACAGGTCGGATAGTCAATTGAACGCTTGACTGAGGTGAGTACAGGCAACAATCTGGCACTGAAGGTGGTGAAAACTAAGGCTTAGAGTAAATACACAACTAATGACAAAGTGACAATAGCTGGTGACTCACGTGACAAGATTAGTAAAACAAGAACTAAGGCAGCCAGGAAACAAAACAGTAAATACCAAACTAAAACCAGAAATGACAAAACAAACAACATGTAAAACACATACTTTAATCCATGACAAGACAAATTCAGAGGCCCACATGGAGCGACGACATCCTCCAGAACGAGGATGGACCAGGAGACTGGAGGGTCGGGGTGGCTGATAATGGAAGAGGCAAGAGGGTGGCGAAGGCGAGGCCACTCACCTAGTAGCAGCGCACAGAGTAATCAGAGAAAGTCGACAGGTCCAGGACATGATGCGTAGGACAGAGAGCAGGACTGAAGTGCAGGATCCGGAATCAGATAGCTTAACGAAACTGAGGCGGAGTAGTGTTCAGAAACTCATGAGGGAGCTTCTGCAGGTGCAGGCATCGAGAGGAGGAGCTGATCAGTTGAGGCGCCCCCACCAATAACACAGAGGAGAGTACCTGCAGACATGAGAATAGAAGACACAGGTACTGAAGCAGGGAAGGTCATCTCCGTTCTCCTGGAACCAAGGCTGGCGTGGTGCCCTCTGGACCAGCAGGCACCGAGGCGGGTGTAGGCGCTTTTGGACCACCAGGATCTAAGACAGGGGTGGTCTCCTCCAGACCACCAGGAGCAAAGGCGGGCGCGGTCCCCTCTGGACCAGCCGACAGGATGGTTGGACCAGGGTCTGGTAACAGGCAGGATGGTTGGATCTGCAGCTGCCCATCACAGACACATACTGTAGCTCTGAGTCCGATGATACGTGTAGGTGAGGACAGAGTGGGGGAGAGAGAGAGTGGGAGAGAAGCACAACTACTGGAGAGAAAGAGACAAGGTTAGTTAAACATGGAACAATGATGGGAGGTTATTGGACAGAAGAGGTAGAAGGAAACAGAGGTGCTCAGTGTATAAATTAAGTCCCCCAGCAGTCTATGTCTATTGCAGCTTAACTAAGAGATGGTTCCTGTGACTAACAATCATTGCCAGTGACCTGAACCATCTCTAACTGTAAGCTTTATCAATAAAAAGGTTTAAAGCCTAATCTTAAAGGTGGAGAGTTTGTCAGCTTCTCGAACCTGAAGAGGGAGCTGGTTCCAGGGGAGAGGAGCTTGGTACTGTAGCTAAAAGCTCTGCCTCTTGTTCTATGTACATTTAAAGACTCTAGGAACCACAAGTAGCCCAGCACTCTGAGAACGAAGCGTTCTGCTGGGAGCATAAGGAACCATGAGGTCTTAAGATAAGAAGGAGCTTTATCATTAAGTGCTTTGTAGGTGAGTAGGAGAGTTTTAAATTTGATCCTACATTTTACAGGCAGCCAGTGCAGAGAAGCTAATGTAGGAGAAATGTGATCTCTCTAAATCCTATCAGAACTCTGTCTGGAGCATTTTGAATAAGCTGTAGGCTTTTTAAGGAGCTGTTAGGACATTCTATGAGTAAGGAGTTACAGTAGTTCAGCCTAGAGGTAACAAATGCATGGATCAGTTTCTCTGCATCGCTCTGAGAGAGGATGCTTCTGATTTTAGCTATATTTCTAAGGTGAAAGTAGGCGGTTCTGGGGATTTGTTTAATGTACAGTATGATGTAAAAGTGAGATCCTGGTCAAAGATGACATCAAGGTTCCTCACAGACGTATCTGAAGCTAATGTTACATCATCCAGGGTGGCTATCTCACTCAATAGTGTCTCTTTCTGATCTTTAGGCCCAACCATAAGAATTTCAGTTTTATCTGAATGTAGTTGAACGAAGTTTTTGGACATCCAGGATTTGATGTCTTTTAAACAACTTTGAATTTTAACTAGTTGATCCAAGGACAGATATAGCTGAGTATCATCTGCATAACAATGAAAAATTATAGAATGCTTCTTAATAATCTCACCTAGAGGAGACATGTATAGACTGAACAGTATTGGACCAAGCACAGAACCCTGTGGTACTCCATAGCTAATCCTTGTGCATGCTCTTTAATTTTGATACTATGTTCTAATCTCTGTAATAGATTATGTTGGAGAAAATATATTTTCATCTATTATTAATCTCATTTATCTTTGTTGTTCATTCAATATCGTTTACATATAATCACACATATCATTTAACCCATATAATCATTTATATTCATCTATCTTTTTATGTATCATTTAACCTTTTTTACATTTTCCATTTATGGTTTGCATTTGCTGTGCCTGATAAATACATTGACAGTTGCACAGACTTCTAACCACATGCTTACAAGTATTGTCATGTACGAAGAACAATTTTGTCACAGTTGCTCTGTGCTCCTATTCAGGCGTAGGTGTTCAAAACCACAAGAGGTTTTGGAGGAATATTGCTATGCCTAATTGTGTTTGTTTCCGCATGTTAATAAATGCACCAATGATGTGATGATGAAGGCGTGTACAAGCATCAATAAAATGTTGTGCTTTGGGGAAGTTCGTTGGAGTTGGTTGGTCTCTGAGTGAAGCGCTTACAACGCTAAGATCTCAGGCGAACTCCCCTTGGCCAAGTAAAAACTGGTTGGCTCTCAGTTGTGCTATATTGTTCTCGTCTCTGTGTGTATCAGTGCTGTTGTGGTATTTTCAGACCCAACATAATTTGGTCCTTCGACTAGGAGCTCAATAGTCCACGTCGTGGGAGGAAGGTGACGGAACGCCAAAGTCTGACGTCAGCTGGACATCTACTCGTCCGACACAAAATGATGGGGCGTGAATTCGTCGCTGGGTCGGTGAAATAGATTCTGATTTTCCCTCCAACGGCGTTGATGATGAGTTCCAGGAGACGAGCAATACAGCAACAATATGTCAGGAGCGGCAGATGAAGGACCCACATGCACAGCACAATACAAGGTTTCCGATGGAAAGAGTACAGTTTATTCCGGTATGCAGAGTCAAATCCAGGCAGGGTCATACACAGGAGATCAGAGCGGGCTAAGCAGGATCAGGCAGAGACAGCGTCAGGGACAAGCACAGTCATACACAAGAGGTGAGTATAATACCAAAACGTCAGGCGTAGAATCGTGGTCAGGCAGGCAAGGTCGGCAACCGGCAGAAACAGGTAAATCCAAGCAGACAAGGCAGACAGGGACTAGGCAGGCTCAGAATCCGAGGTCAGAACAGGATACACGGCACACGACAAGATACGACACTGAACGCTGGAAAGTGGTGATCTCACGCAACAATCTGGCGGAGAACTAATGTGACAGGTGGTGGTTAAATACACGGAGTAGATCACTGATACAAAACAGGTGAGTGTAATGAGGACCGGGAGTGAAGCGGGAACTGCTGTGGTGTGATGAGAAACGGAAGTGCTTACAAAATAAAACCGGAAACTGGGATCAAAAACAGAAGAGTCCTTTCAAAATAAAACCAAGAACGAAAACCTGACAGTACCCCTCCCTCTAGGGCGCCTTCCACGGCGCCCACGGAAGCCCCCCCCCCGAACCAGGGCGGGCGAAGGGTGGACACAGGGGGAGAGACCGAATCCCTCCCCTTCCAGGCAGACAAGCAGGGTGGGTGGAGGGAGGACCGGAGGAGGGTCAAGACAAGAGTCCACAGAACCGAAACCGAAAGTCCATGACCGGGAGAACAGAGTCCAGGGGTCTCTAACGAGGGTGGTGGCAGGAGAGTCCCAGGATCGTGGTGGACGACGACGGCAGAGACCGCGCCATCGTCGCGGCAGGAGGGGATGTACCCCAGGCGGACGGCCGTGACTGTGGCGGGGTCGAGGCGGACGGCGCCGAAGGAGGCAGCGCCATCCAGGCAGCAGGAGGCGCCGAGGGCGAGGCCACCAGTCCGGCAGCCGATACCAGGACGAGGCAGGAACCAGCGGCGTCCTCCTTGGACCACCGCGACGAGGAACCGATGCAGGTGCGGCCGAGCCGCCAGGAACCGATGCAGGTGCGGCCGAGCCACCAGGAACCGATGCAGGTGCGGCCGAGCCGCCAGGAACCGATGCAGGTGCGGCCGAGCCGCCAGGAACCGATGCAGGTGCGGCCGAGCCGCCAGGAACCGATGCAGGTGCGGCCGGAGCCGAGCCGCCAGGGACCGATGCAGGTACGGCCAGAACTATGACGGGCGCGACCCCCTCCTGGAGGTCCGCCGGAACTGCGACGGGCGCGACCCCCTCCTGGAGGTCCGCCGGGACTGCGACGGGCGCGACCCCCTCCTGGATTCCGCCGGACTGCTACTTTCTACCCCCTCCTTCCCCCTTACTTCTTCTGGCGCTACCCCCTCCTTTCCGCTCCTTCCTTCTTCTTTCTCTCCCCCTCCTTTCCGCCTTACCGCTTCTCTCGCAACCCCCTCCTGGAGGTCCGCCGGAACTGCGGCTGGCGCGACCTCCTCCTGGAGGTGCGCAGGAACTGCGGCTGGCGCGACCTCCTCAACTTGGCCGACAGGGACAGGAACAGGGACTGGAACGGCCGCAACATGGCCGACAGGGGCTGGAACGGCCGCAACATGGCCGACAGGGGCTGGAACGGCCGCAACATGGCCGACAGGGGCTGGAACGGCCGCAACATGGCCGACAGGGACTGGAACGGCCGCAACATGGCCGACAGGGACTGGAACGGCCGCAACATGGCCGACAGGAACAGGAACGACCTCTACTTGGCCGACAGGAACAGGAACGACCTCTACTTGGCCGACAGGAACAGGAACGACCTCTACTTGGCCGACAGGAACAGGAACGACCTCTACTTGGCCGACAGGAACAGGAACGACCTCTACTTGGCCGACAGGAACAGGAACGACCTCAACATGGCCGACAGGGACAGGAACTGGAACGGCCTCGACATGGCCGACAGGGACAGGAACAGGAACTGGAGCGGCCGTAACATGGCCGACAGGGACTGGAACGGCCGCAACATGGCCGACAGGAACAGGAACGGCCTCAACATGGCCGACAGGGACTGGAACGGCCTCAACATGGCCGACAGGGACTGGGACGACGTCCCCTCCGGAGCCGGCATGACAGCTTACAGCTGCCGAGCTCGACGGAGGAGACGTCGGGCCTGATTGGGTGGAACTAACAGTCGTCAGACGGACGGTGCCCTCTGACTGGGACAAGGACTGAGCGTGACTGGACTGGACTGGGACGTGACTCGACTGGACCTGAGCGCGACCGGACTGAACGGGAGCCTGAACGTGACTCAACTGAACTGGGATCTGGACTGGGCTCGACTGGACTGGGCTCGGCTGGACTGGGCTCGGCTGGACTGGGCTCGACTGGACTGGGCTCGACTGGAGCGGGGCTAGAGCCCGGACTGGGCTCGACTGGAGCGGGGCTAGAGCCCGGACTGGGCTCGACTGGACTGAGGCCTGGACTGGGCTCGACTGGAGCGGGGCTAGAGCCCGGACTGGGCTCGACTGGACTGAGGCCTGGACTGGGCTCGACTGGACTGAGGCCTGAACTGGGCTCGACTGGACTGGGCTCGACTGGACTGAGGCCTGAACTGGGCTCGACTGGACAACACACGGCTGAACTGGGGACTGGGCAAAACACGACTGAGCTGGAGACTGGGCAACACACGACTGAACTGGAGACTGAACAGCGCGCGGCTGAACTGGGGACTGAACAGCGCGCGGCTGGGCTGGAGACGGGGGACCGCGTGAGTGCAGGCAATCCTCCCAGCGGAACAACCATGGAGCTGGGCAGGTTGGTGCAGACACGACGGTCCGACGGGGCTGGGAGGAGGAAACCAAAACCATCGGCGGTGCGACCGGCGCTGGCGTGGTGCAGAGCGCGTCGCTTAATTCATCAAACTTCGCGCACAGTCGCTCATAGAGGCGATGAACACTGAGGTGATCTAACGCGGTGTCATCGTCCTCCAGCGTCAATATCGCCACCTCCACGGCGCTGCGCTGGTCCTCCGGGTTACTAGCCCGTCGGTAATCCTCCGCGAGGATCTTGAAATAATCACGTAGGTCGCTGGGTAGCTCGGCGCAGGTGAACTCCATACTTCCGCGGGAGAGTAATATTCGCCGTAAAAAAAAACAAGAAAAAACTGTCACTGACCTGACCGGAGGCTGAGTGCTGGCTGGGTCCAAGTCTGGCCAGATTGTTCTGTCAGGAGCGGCAGATGAAGGACCCACATGCACAGCACAATACAAGGTTTCCGATGGAAAGAGTACAGTTTATTCCGGTATGCAGAGTCAAATCCAGGCAGGGTCATACACAGGAGATCAGAGCGGGCTAAGCAGGATCAGGCAGAGACAGCGTCAGGGACAAGCACAGTCATACACAAGAGGTGAGTATAATACCAAAACGTCAGGCGTAGAATCGTGGTCAGGCAGGCAAGGTCGGCAACCGGCAGAAACAGGTAAATCCAAGCAGACAAGGCAGACAGGGACAAGGCAGGCTCAGAATCCGAGGTCAGAACAGGATACACGGCACACGACAAGATACGACACTGAACGCTGGAAAGTGGTGATCTCACGCAACAATCTGGCGGAGAACTAATGTGACAGGTGGTGGTTAAATACACGGAGTAGATCACTGATACAAAACAGGTGAGTGTAATGAGGACTGGGAGTGAAGCGGGAACTGCTGTGGTGTGATGAGAAACGGAAGTGCTTACAAAATAAAACCAGAAACTGGGATCAAAAACAGAAGAGTCCTTTCAAAATAAAACCAAGAACGAAAACCTGACACAATAAGTGAGTGTCCGTAATGCCATGATTGGGGTTGACTGGGCCCGGAATTCCAGGATAAAAGGGTAGGGGTTGACTGGGCCCATAATTCTAGGATAAATAACTAAGGGTTGACTAGTGTCGTAATTCCAGAGTTGATTAGGATCGACTGGGCTGACTGGAGCTGTAATACCAGCGTACTTGTTAAGACGTTAACAAAACGTGTGAATGATTGTATGAATGGGTCCATGTAGAGTGGAAACCTAACAGTGCTAACACAAACTCTACGCTTGACCATTGTCCCTAAGCGCATTTAACTCCTTAGTGGAAGTCACAGGGATTGTCCTGTTTGTCTTGTTTGTTTGACGTGAGTTTGGATCAAAGTTGAGAGGTTGGTTTGTTGGGACAGCTATATCCGCAGAAAACTAGTTTCTGTAGAAGCCTGGTGTAGTCGATGATCCTTGCAGACACTGTGACCGATCGTTGATCCTGACCAAAAAGAGTTTACACTTGAATGTCAAAAAGATTCAGAATGGGTAACGGGAAAAGCAAACCTGCCACCATGGAGGGTGACTCCAATTACATGGAGAAATTTTCACCTGGCAGTACTAGATTCTTGAAACTGTGGGAAAAGAAGTACGGGTTTGAGGGCAAACTGATGTACGGTCCGTGTGAGAAACTAGTTTAGAGATTAAAGGTTGAAGCTCTTAACACTCGCAGAGCTCCAAACAAAGAAAAACACCTGCAATTGTTGGAGGCTGTGAAGTGGCGAGAGCAAGCGCTTAAGCGGAGACAGGATATTCAGAAAAAGCTACAGTAGATATGAAGCGGGAATGGCTTGCCCCCACTCTGCTAGTGTCTGGCTCTCCTTCTCTTTGACATCAGTCATTATGGGTAACACAAACAGTCTACCATAAATGATCTCAAAAGGTGTTAAACCATTCCCTGTTGGAGTGATTCTCACAGTTTTACTAGGTCCAGGGACTCTGGCCAGTACCTCCCAGTCTGTTCCATAGTTTTCTTCAGTCTTAGTTTAGCCCTGCACTCGGCCCTACCGAGCCGGCATCGTTCTCGGCTCGGTAATCAGTTTTAGCTTTAATCACCACTGGTGTGGCAGTGGTCATTAATCCTACATCTGCTTTCCCTTTCGACCAAAAAGAATCTGGAACCTGCGATAAAATGGGATCAGGCAGTGTGCACGAAGCAAGTTATTCTCCCGTCTCATGTGGGACATCCAAATAGACATGGGGTGAGGTAGTAACCACCCATCCTGAAGGTCTCATATAGATGGAGCGTGTCGGTTCGTCAATCAGCCAACCATCCCTGATGTCCTTCCAACAGGGGATTTGTGCTGCTCTAAAGACGAAGCCCCCAATGTCATTCCACGTTTGCAGTGGAGCTTTGGTTACCAACACATGAGGGGTAGAACCCTGCACTTGGAAAAGTTTGAGTGCCTGCTCGGTGAGCTGAACTGCACACCCTGTCATGCTCTTTTGGTCAGTGTACATGGCATTCACAGTCACGCTCTGGGGGCCCAGATTAAAAATCTGGGTGTCATAATCAAAATCTGGCCCTGGTGAATGTTTGTACCTTAAGGTAATGTGAAACTGCTCTAAAGACTGAGGTGTAAAGGTTCCCTTCTGACACTGAATAGCTAGGGACAACTGTTCAGAAGTGTGTGTGTGGGGTCTGGACTTGGCAGATCTAATGTCCAGTAGTAATGTGGTTCTTCAATGCTGTGTAACGGTATGGTCAGTATTTCTTCGCCCTTGCCTATAGCAACCATACCTTTGGAAGTAGGGACAATAGAGATTTTAAATCGTGTCATCAAATCATGACCTAGCAGGTTTGTAGGACACTTTGGACACAGCACCACTTTGGCACGCTCAGACTCCCCAGTCTTAGGATCAGTGAACATAATTGGCTTTGAAAAAGAATCTTTGGTCACCAGTCCATTTGCTGATTTAACAAAAATGAACCGGGAAGAACTCTGGAGTCCGGGAATCTCATCTCTTAGCACAGTTTTGTCAGTTCCTGAATCACACAAAAAATTAAGTTGCATACCATTAAGAAGGAAATCTCTAGTGGGGAGGTGGTCAGCTGATGTAAATAAAAAGGAGTCTACTGACTGTGTGAGGTTCAGTCTCCCTGCATCATCACCTGCTGGTTTCACCAATGAATTATTTAAATCTAGTCAGGTCATGTGTGGATTTTGTGGGGGTGGTCTGTTAAACTCTCTAGGAGTTCTAAAGACTTTATCTGAGCGCCCAGGTCTATGGGGGCACTGTCTGGCATAGTGCCCTGGCTGGTCGCAGATGAAGCATCTGCCTATTTTTCGGGGGCGCATCCTACCTTTCTCCTGTTTAACCATCTTTCTCTTGTGGAACTGCTTTCCACGTACTGAGTTCTGATAGAAAGCGTTGAACTCTTCTCCTTCACCTTCATCTGACCTCCCAAACAACCCAAACACGGCTGCTTTGGCTTTCTGTTTCTTTCTTTTGATGATTTCAGACGCATGGTGAGCATAGTTCATGGTATTGGGGACATTACTGTAGCTGTGCGGTGGTTTACTACATGCTTTCGGATGAAATCAACTATGGTGTGGTGAAAACCCGCCATCAGCGCTTGTCTTAGCTGCTGCTGATAGGGTGAGTCGTCAGCGGTGTACTCAGTTAACCCGCTGTGGTTTCGAAACACTTCCTCTAACCACGCTCTGTACTCAAACACATCTTCACCTTCTTTTTGTCTGCATTGCGCAATTTTAGCATAGTCAGGGTTTTTTTCCACAGCTTTTTCATGTTTTCATGCACCATCTCTACTTGGTGTTTCAATTCACTGCTTTTAGCTGGAAGATTTGTGTCGCGTGCATCTTTTCCACTAAAGTCACCTTTCACTCTGCCCCAGTTGAAGGTAAGAGACTTTCTGAAAGTTTGATCAACTTCCCAGTCATTGAGTCTCAACCCAGGCATCCACATCTAATTTTGGATCACCTAAGCTTTTGCACGCTTCTGTGCAGTCTGCTTTGGTCCAGGGTCGGAAGACATAAACTGTCTCTGTGTCATCAAATGCACCTGCGGCTGTTGTTGCCCCATAATGTGGGTTTGCAACTTCTACGAGGGGATAGAATTCTCCATTTGCTCCCCCTGGGGTGGGTGGGTTGGGAGCCGGATAATCATAATTACTGTCAATTATGTCATATTGATTTTATTGATTATTTTATTTTATTTATTGATTGAGGGGTTTTAGATCAGGATAATGAATTGGTTCTCCTAACATTAAGGAGTGAAGTTCACTTTTGTGAGTTGTTCTGGTGTGGTTGGCTATGGGGTTAGCTCTAGCAGCTGCACGTTCATTAATGTCCAATTTTTCTACTGCTCTCTGGCAGTCGAGCAATTTTTCTTCGATTTCAGATTTTCGATCTGCTTTCTGTCCTCTCTCTTCACTAATTTACGCACCTTCACTAGCACAGATAGTTTCTTCGTCTGGCTTCACCACAACAGCTGCGTGCAGGGCAAGCCAGTCCCGCTTCATATCTGGTGGTATTTTCAGACCCAACAGATTATTATGATCAGTTGTATCAAATGCAGCACTAAAATCTAACAGTGCTATGATGTTTTCTAAATTCTGACTGAAAATCTTTGTACAAGTTATTCCCACTCAGGTGGTCAGATAATTGTTTAGCCACAGTTTTTTCAAGAATCTTAGAAATAAAGGGTACAATTGAAATGGGCCTATGTTTGGCTAGTTCCCCAGGGTCCAGAGTAGGTTTTTAATAAAGGTTTTACCACAGCCACCTTAAAAGCCCGTGGTACATGTCAAGAAACAACACCACTTCCGCCGAGCAGTGCACTGCAAGTGCAGCTGCACGCACTGATTGAACACAAGATGGTAAAGCGCATGCAACAGGGTCTAAACATTTGGAATAATAAGCTACAGGCTTGTAGCAGCCTCCTGTTTGCTGGGCCAACATAGAAACTGGCAGACCCACATGCACAGCCTCAGGAGACGTCAGGTCAGGAAAAAGAAGTCTTTAATCTACATGTGTGGTCACGTGACTAAAATGTAGAGCAGAAAAAGGCGTGACTGAACAGAAACCGGAAATCCTACAAAAATAAAACCGGAAATTCAGGCAAAAACCCCAGACTGTGACAGTATCCCTGTTAGGGAAATTGTTAGTTTCCTTGTAAATCTTAAATAAAGCAGACACAATCAGTTGAGACCTTCTTCAGGATTTTACTTGCAAGGAGTGAGCAGTTTACAGCAAAGGCAACTTCCTCTCACTGAAGAGAAGACAAGGATTCAGCTCATAATATGTATTCCATTCTGGGAGGTGCATATTCACACAGTATGTGGGAAATATTTTCTACACAAAGCAAGCATTGGTCTCATCAGATAAGGATGCTACACACCGGTACTCCCTATTTCTTGCAGAGCAGGAGGGAGAAAACTTTAAGGCTATAGCATAGCTAACGAGGCTTGAGCAGATCAGCAACATAAATTCCAACAATGTTTCAATGATTAAATGCAGTATTTTTCAGGCGGAGGACAGGCCGCAGACAGAAACCAGACAAAACCCAAACAAAATTCAAAACAGAGTCCAGAACAAGAGTCCAAAATGAAATTCAACTCATACGAGAGTCCACACAAGCGAAAACCAACACAGAGAACCCTCATCCTCTCAGCAAGGAAGAAGGTGATGCAAGACAAGACCCAGCAGCTGCTGGATCGGCATCGGAATTAGTCGCCTCCCGAGCCCCACAAGGTGTGCCAACGTCCTCCAGACAGGATGCCGTCCTGGCGATGGACAAATCAAGGCGGCCGGCAACACAGCAGAGTGCGTCCGGCGGCCCACAGGGACCGGCAACGTCCTCCAGGCAGCCTCCTGTCCATGGAGTCAAAGAATCGAGAAGGTCGCAGACGATGGAGGCAGTGCCACTCCCGCGGCAGGAGGAGCCGGGGGCAAGGCCGCCAAGCGGACAGATGATACGGCTGATCCGGTACCAGAGACGAGGGACTAACCAGGAATGAAGACAGGCGAAGATCCGGGGCCGGAGCCAGAGACGAAAGATAAGCCAGGGACGAAGACGGACAAGACACTGGCACCCGAGATGAACCCAGACGTGGAGGTAGAGCCGGCGTGGACATCGCTGGGTTATCCGGAGTCAGGACGGATGTGGTCGGTGCCGGACCAACAGGAACTGAGGCAGACGTGGTTGGTGCCGGACCACCAGGAACTGAGGCAGACGTGGTCGGGGCCCGACCGCCAGGAGCTGCACCTGCACACAATGAAGCAGAGGACACTGGAACCAGAAGTGACGCGGTCACTTCTTGACTCCCGGAGACTGGACCGCCAGGGGCGAGGACAGCCATGCTTATCCAAGCACCACAAGGCACTCTAGGGAGGACACCTGTACAGAAAAGAACAGAAGACCTGGAACCCCAGGCCGGCAGGAACCAGCCTGAACCCCCAGAAATCCCGAAGTTGTCTCCTCGTGGTCGACGGGAACTGAGACAGGAACGGCCTCTTGGTGGCCGATGGGAACTAAGGCAAAATTGGCCTCTTCGTGGCTGACCAGAATTGAGGCAGAAACGGCCTCTTCGTGGACGACAGGGACTGAGACAGAAAGCGTCTGCTCGGGTCCGCCACAGGGAATGGGTCCGGTGCAGCCGAGTGTCCGACATGTCGGGAGAACTGGGGTAGCGGCCAGGAGCCTGGGGCCTGGAACCAGCTGCGGCGCCAGCCAGGTAATGGACTGTGGTTCTGTGGCAGGACCAGGATGTGGTTCTGTGACTGGATCAGACTGCGGTTCTGTGACAGGCTGCGGTTCTGTGACTGGAGCAAGCTGCATTGCTGAGACAGGCTGGGGTTCTGTGCCTGGAGCGGACTACGAGGTCTGTAGAGTCGTAGAAATGGTGCATGCCAGGACGGTCTAGCCCGCTACCTTCGTCCTCCAGGATGAGCACTGCCACCTCCACGGCGCTCCGCTGGACTCTCGCCGGTAATCCTCAGCGAGAGCCTCAAAGTATGTGCAGAGATCTCCGGGCAAGTCGGCATGGCGTAGAGAAAAAAACCCTTCCATTAAACAAAAATGAAACAGAGCTTGAGACGTACCTGGGTCCAAGTCAGGTCACGGAGCGGTTTGATTGTAACTGGCGGACCAACATGCACAGCCTCAGGAGACGTCAGGTAAGGAAAAAGAAGGCTTTAATGTACAGATTTGTCAGGTACAGGCACAGGTCGAAACGGGTAGGCGAAATTGGCAGAGGTACAAAAGGCGGTTGGTCACAGACAGATAGATAGGTAGAGATGTCCAACTCGAGACCTCCCACTCGACTCAGCATTGATATTTTGAAACGGAAGTGTCGTCAAGCAGAATCTCAAGCGCGTTCCAAATCACGTGACTGCCGAGCGGCTGATCTGCAGTTTGAACGGACTGGTTGTTTGAATATGTCAGAGCTTTATAAACTTGGCAAGCGGACCAAAGATGATCTATAAGATAATAGATGATCTATAAGATAGACAGGTTTCACATTACAGACATCTGTAATGTATTTATGACAAGTTCAAAATGTAATTGAAGACTACAACTACATTTTGACAAGTCGCAATTCCAATAAAAATATCTTTATTAGTCAGACATCAGTGCCGTGCAAACGGTTCTTCTCCAAAGCTGGAGAGGTAGTGAGAATGTGATTAAGAACATTTTCTGTGGAAAAATAAAATGAAATAAAGCTCTTTCATTTAACTAAATGACAAACATGTCTCCTCAATATAGTAATAAACAGAGTTGCAGAAGCACATACAGTAATACAGCTCTTATAACATCGGACTTTTAAACATATTTGCCACATCAAGGCTACTTGTACATTATTATCCACAGAAAAACACACTTACACACCTTTGATTAAATAACTCGAGCAATGTGTCGATTTCAGCCCAACTGTGTCATAGTTGCGCAGTGATTCATGAGGCTTCGATCCTACAAAAATAAAACAGGAAATGCAGGCAAAAACCCCAGACAGTGACAGTACATAGCCTAAATGTAAAAATTGGTTGATTTGATTTAATATGGCCAAGCTAATTAAAGATAGAACTTCTTTGAGTAATCTGGTTAGGATTGGGTCTAAAAGACAAGTGGACAACTTGGAAGAGTTAAATATTGATTCCATATGAGTTATGGGGGAAAAGCTGCCTAGGTAAGACAGAGGATTTGGTAAATTTAAAGTTCATGAATCTAGACAGTGCTTTCTGACATTTGGAGGAAGTCGCTGCTGAATGTCTTCTCTAATGGTGATAATTTTATTAGTAAAGTAGTTCATAAAGTCATTGCTGCTGAGATTTAAGGGGATAGTCAACACAGCTATCTTATGACACTTAGTCAGCCTGGCTACAATGCTGAAAAGAAATCTGGGATTGTTTTTGTTTTCCTCAATTAAGGAGGAATAAAATGTTTTCCTAGCAGCACAAAGTGCTTTTTATATATTAGTAGACTGCCCTTCCATGCTATGCAGTTGTCTGGTCGTGTGCTTTAGGCTGCTGTGGTGGAAATTTTGCAATGAAGGCAAATGAGAGAGAGTTGTCCTTTTGTGCGATTTATTGAAATAATAGAGAAAATAAAAATAATGAGGAAAGCAAATAAAAAGCCAGCTGGGGAGATCAGAACATACACCACGGAGGTATAATGCAAAGATCACACCGTTCTGAGGTTGTCTCTGCCTTTTAACCTCTCTCCTGGGACCTGGTGGAATCTTCCTATCACACTGTGGGTGAAGATGTTTACATTACACAGGGAACACACAAGGTCTACAGCCTTGGGTCTGGTGGGGCATCAGATAGAAAGGAGCCAGAGACCAGGGGTAAAAGGCAGACACAAGCCATAAACAATCGGTCAGTCAAACACAACATTAGATGTCAGCACTTAATGTGCAACAGAACCTTGAGAGGAAGATAGATTGTTTGTCTAATAATGTTCAGTTCTGGGTCTAATCAACATGTACAGAATGCATGGTTATTGTACCGAGTGAGAAATGAACACAAGAGCATTAAAGTACAATTTTTCCATTACAATTCCCCCCTTTTGATTACACATTAATCAAACATTGAAAGAATAAAAATTGTCAATCGTGGTATTCATTCTGTAGTAATAAAGCATTCTCTAAAAATGATTCGTTAAATGTATTGCTTATAAAGATGTAAATGGCGTAGGGATAAAAGATTGTGAGCTGTTTTTGTGGGTAGTTATACTAGAATAACCTCTGTATGAGCATGTGAAGAAAATAAGCCCATTAGCATATTTGTATCAGATTATATTTTGTGATCAGATAGCCTAAGACCATCGTCAAAGTCATTAAGTGAATTAGAGTTGGGGTTTTTGAACATAGTGCATTGTGTCATTTTGTCAGACTCGGGCAGACGGCGGACCCACATGCACAGCACAGAGGCGCGATGATGGTAGAACACGGGTTTATTTGATAAGGCAGAGTCAGGCAGTCCAGGTCATACACAAAAGGGCTCGGCAAAAGTACAGGCAGGGATAAGGCAAACTCACGGTCAGATAGTTAGTCCAGGTTCTTTTACAGGCGGCGGTACAAACGAGGATCAGGCAGGATACACGGTCAAGACAATACAGGAACAAAACACGAGGATCACGGAACACGGAACACGGAACACGAAACACGGGAATGAGGAAACTCAGGGAACTCGGGAACTCAGGAAACTCGGAGACACAAGAAACTCGGAAACTAACGAAACTCATGAAACTCAACAATCTGGCAACTGGAGTCTGTGAGTGGTGGGACTATATACTGATTACTGATTGGTAACAGGTGTGGATACTCGGAACCGGAGAGTGACGACTGGGTGAACAGGAAGTTAACAAAATAAAACAGGAAGTAGTGTGACAACAGGACATGGCGTGAAACATGACAGACAACAGGACATGGCGTGAAACATGACAGTACCCCCCCCCATGGCGCCTTCCACGGCGGACCGTGACGAGAAACAGGAACCAGCGGCGTCCCCCTTGGACCACCGCAACGAGAAACAGGAACCAGCGGCGTCCTCCTTGGACCACCGCGACGAGAAACAGGAACCAGCGGCGTCCTCCTTGGACCACCGCGACGAGAAACAGGAACCAGCGGCGTCCTCCTTGGACCACCGCGACGAGGAACCGATGCAGGTGCGGCCGGAGCCGGGCCGCCAGGAACCGATGCTGATGCGGCCAGAGCCGGGCCGCCAGGAACCGATGCAGGTGCGGCCGGAGCCGGGCCGCCAGGAACCGATGCAGGTGCGGCTGGAGCCGGGCCGCCAGGAACCGATGCAGGTGCGGCCGGAGCCGAGCCGCCAGGAACCGATGCAGGTGCGGCCGGAGCCGAGCCGCCAGGAAGCCTGGAGGTCCGCCGGGACTGCGACGGGCGCGACCCCCTCCTGGAGGTCCGCCGGGACTGCGACGGGCGCGACCTCCTCCTGGAGGTGCGCAGGGACCGCAGCTGGCGCGACCTCCTCCTGGAGGTGCGCAGGGACCGCAGTTGGCGCGACCTCCTCCTGGAGGTGCGCAGGAACTGCAGCTGGCGCGGCCTCCTCCTGGAAGTGCGCAGGGACTGCGGCGGGCGCTGCGGCTTCGAGGGTGACAGGGACTGGAACGACCTCTCTCGGGTCGACAGGAACGGGGACTGGAACGACCGCTACAGGGCCGACAGGAACGGGGACTGGAACGACCGCTACAGGGCCGACAGGAACGGGGACTGGAGCGACCTCTACTTGGTCGACAGGAACGGGAACTGGAGCAGCCTCAACTTGGCCGACAGGGACGGGAACGCCCTCAACTTGGTCGACAGGGACGGGAACGCCCTCAACTTGGCCGACAGGGACAGGAACGCCCTCAACTTGGCCGACAGGGACAGGAACGACCTCAACTTGGCCGACAGGGACAGGAACGCCCTCAACTTGGCCGACAGGGACTGGAACGACCATAACTTGGCCGACAGGGACTGGAACGACCTCAACTTCGCCGACAGGGACTGGAACGGCCGCAACATGGCCGACAGGGACTGGAACGGCCGCAACATGGCCGACAGGAACAGGAACGGCCGCAACATGGCCGACAGGAACAGGAACGGCCGCAACATGGCCGACAGGAACAGGAACGGCCGCAACATGGCCGACAGGAACAGGAACGGCCTCAACAGGGCCGACAGGAACAGGAACGGCCTCAACAGGGCCGACAGGAACAGGGACTGGAACGGCCTCAACAGGGCCGACAGGAACAGGAACGGCCTCAACATGGCCGACAGGGACTGGAACAGGAACAGGTACGACGTCCTTACTAGAGCCGGCGGCGCTGCCCTCAGGCTCCTCACAGGAGCCGGCGGCGCTGCCCTCAGGCTCCTCACCGGAGCCGGCGGCGCTGCCCTCAGGCTCCTCACCGGAGCCGGCGGCGCTGCCCTCAGGCTCCTCACCGGAGCCGGCGGCGCTGCCCTCAGGCTCCTCACCGGAGCCGGCGGCGCTGCCCTCAGGCTCCTCACCGGAGCCGGCGGCGCTGCCCTCAGGCTCCTCACAGGAGCCGGCAGGGACCGAAACGGCGTCCTTACTGGAGCCGACGGGAACAAGAACGACCCCTAATGGGTCGACAGGAACTGGGACCGCGTCCCCTCCGGAGCCGGCATGACTGCTTACAGCTGCCGAGCTCGACGGAGGAGACGTCGGGCCTGACTGGGTGGAACTAACAGTCGTCAGACGGACGGTGCCCTCTGACTGGGACAAAGACTGAGCGTGATTGGACTGGAATGGGACGTGACTCGACTGGACTGGAACATGGGCTAGACTCGACTGGACCTGAGCGTGACCGGACTGAACGGGGCCCTGGACGTGACTCGACTGGGCTGGAACCTGGACTGGGCTCGACTGGACTGGGCTCGACTGGACTGGGCTCGACTGGACTGGGCCCGACTGGACTGGGCCCGACTGGACTGGGCTCGACTGGACTGGGCTCGACTGGAGCGGGGCTAGAGCCCGGACTGGGCTCGACTGGGCTGGAACCTGAACTGGGCTCGACTGGACTGGGCTCGACTGGACTGAGACCTGGACTGGGCTCGACTGGGCTGAAACCTGGACTGGACTCGACTGGGCTGAAACCTGGACTGGGCTCGACTGGGCTGAAACCTGGACTGGGCTCGACTGGGCTGAAACCTGGACTGGGCTCGACTGGACTGGGCTCGACTGGACTGGGCTCGACTGGACTGGGACCTGGACTGGGCTCGACTGGGCTGGGACCTGGGCGTGACAGGGCTGCGCTAGAGCATGAGTGTGGCGAGGCTGAACGGCGACTGGAGCCTGAGCGGAGCATGGCTGAACTGGGGACTGGGCAAAACACGACTGAGCTGGAGACTGGGCAAAACACAACTGAGCTGGGGACTGGGCAAAACACGACTGAGCTGGAGACTGGGCAAAACACGACTGAGCTGGAGACTGGGCAAAACACGACTGAACTGGAGACTGGGCAAAACACGACTGAGCTGGAGACTGAACAGCGCGCGGCTGAGCTGGAGACTGAACAGCGCGCGGCTGAGCTGGAGACTAAACAGCGCGCGGCTGGGTTGGAGACTGAACAGCGCGCGGCTGGGCTGGAGACTGAACAGCGCGCGGCTGAACTGGAGACGGGGGACCGCATGAGTGCAGGAAGTCCTCCCAGCGGAACAAACATGGAGCTGGGCAGGTTGGTGCAGAGACGACGGTGCGACGGGGCTGACTCTGCCGCAGTTGGCGCGACCTCCTCCTGGAGGTGCGCAGGAACTGCAGCTGGCGCGGCCTCCTCCTGGAAGTGCGCAGGGACTGCGGCGGGCGCTGCGGCTTCGAGGGTGACAGGGACTGGAACGACCTCTCTCGGGTCGACAGGAACGGGGACTGGAACGACCGCTACAGGGCCGACAGGAACGGGGACTGGAACGACCGCTACAGGGCCGACAGGAACGGGGACTGGAGCGACCTCTACTTGGTCGACAGGAACGGGAACTGGGGCAGCCTCAACTTGGCCGACAGGGACGGGAACGCCCTCAACTTGGTCGACAGGGACGGGAACGCCCTCAACTTGGCCGACAGGGACAGGAACGCCCTCAACTTGGCCGACAGGGACAGGAACGACCTCAACTTGGCCGACAGGGACAGGAACGCCCTCAACTTGGCCGACAGGGACTGGAACGACCATAACTTGGCCGACAGGGACTGGAACGACCTCAACTTGGCCGACAGGGACTGGAACGGCCGCAACATGGCCGACAGGGACTGGAACGGCCGCAACATGGCCGACAGGAACAGGAACGGCCGCAACATGGCCGACAGGAACAGGAACGGCCGCAACATGGCCGACAGGAACAGGAACGGCCTCAACAGGGCCGACAGGAACAGGAACGGCCTCAACAGGGCCGACAGGAACAGGGACTGGAACGGCCTCAACAGGGCCGACAGGAACAGGAACGGCCTCAACATGGCCGACAGGGACTGGAACAGGAACAGGAACGACGTCCTTACTAGAGCCGGCGGCGCTGCTCTCAGGCTCCTCACAGGCTGTCTTTCAGTGCCATATTGTAGATTGTAGGGCTTTCTGAATACCCCTGACACAGTCTGGTAAAGGTGTATGATTTTCCGTTGAATTCAAAAGCAAACCAGAATTGACTGTCTTTGTGAATGGGCACGCTGAAAAAAGCATTAGCCAAATCAATTACTGAAAAAAATTTAGCCTTGGGCGGAACCTGAGAAAGAATGGTGTAGGGGTTCGGTACCGTAGGCGCGCGTGGTTGGACCGCCGCATTTACTGCTTGCAGATCCTGGACAAACCTCCATTCTGTTGGCTGTCCTTTGTCTCTGATTTTCTTAACTGGAAGGAGTGGAGTCCTCACTGGAGAGTTGTCACATGGGACGATGACTCCTGCTTTCAAAAGAGAGTTAAACACCGGTGTTATTCCTTCAATTGCTTCTCTCTTTAAAGGGTATTGCTGTTTGCATGGTCTGTAGTCAGATTTCGGCGTGATGACCACTGGGTCACACCCTTTGATCAAACCTACATCATATTTGTATGTGGCCCACAGGGAAGCTGGAACCTCCTGTAAGGCTGGATACTGCGTCAGAGCGTCCTCCGACAAAAACACGTGGTGTGGAGTGTGTGTGGAATGTTGAGGTACCAAGTGCACTGTACGCTGCGCATGAAAGTTAGACTGAAAAAGTTTTTTGTAAGCATGCAAAGTAGGTGAATACATCACATTCGGGTCGGAAGTCGTTTGCCAGTCTCCTTCCCGTTGACATCTGTCCACGAAAGGACCCAAGTCCTGCCATCTGTCTCCGTCATGTTTGACAGAAGGACATGTGGATCTGTAGAATAAAGCATCAACAAATCTCTCTTGTTCGTTAGTGAGAGAAATCGCAAGCGCAGACCTATGTTCATCCCAAAAAAGAGAGGTTGAGGTCAGTTTGTCCGCATGTGTGCGTAACCATGATTTTTCAAACTTCTTATCAGGACCAGTGGACACATGTGCTGTACAAGACAGGTCAGATGCGTTTCTAAAGGTCGTATTCTGTGAGGAAACAAGCTGTCGAGCAGCCTGTATGAGGGCCTCAGTTACGGCCCCTCCCTTCAGCAGCCACTGATAAGAGTAGAGCAGCGGCTCTGGTGTGTGGCAGAGTGCAAACAATTCTTCCCCAGAGTTGTTATCTCCTTTTTTTCTGTTACTCTCATCTCTTTTTTGTTTCTTTTAGGGGTTTAGTTTTGATAGTTTTGCTTTTTCAAATCTCATCTTTTTGTAGCTAATTTTTTCTTTTGAGGTGCATATGTCTTTTACACAAGCGATTCTCCTTTTGAACCCATAACCAGTTTCCCACTCGTGGAAACATGAAACGCACTAATAACCATATTTACTTTTTACTTTTAATTACTTTTACTTTTGTAATGCTGCAGTCTGGTGGTGGAGACTTAGATCGCCCCGAACCATCTTTCAGAGTCCCGGCGGTTTTCTGCCTTAGACTTTTTTGTGTTCCGGCCGGAAACCTTTTTTCGAAATTTCTCTTCCACAGACGTCTCCGTAGAAAGGGAACCGCTCAGATCAGCGACAGGGTTCTCGGAAGTGGTCCCTCACCGTCAGGCCCCTCTAAGACCCGGTGTCAGGTTCTGGCTCTGTTATCAGGTTTATTTTGAAGGCACCTTGTTTTTCTGTCATATCATGTTTTGGGTTCCAGTTTCCACTTCCTGTCTTTATTTTGGTAGTCTCCCGGTTTCTGTTTTCGGTTCCAGCTTCACTTCCGGTCCCCATTAGTCACACCTGCTCCGTATCAAGTAATCACTTCTTGTATTTAACCACCACCTGTTTCCTCAGTTCTCTGCCAGATCCCTGGATTTGAACCAGCCTGCTCCACCGGTACTGAAGCCCAACGAACTTCTGTGTATGACCCGGACTGTCTGTGATACCGAATACTGGATTAAACTGTTTAACTCTCTACCATCTGCCTGCGGTTCTCTGTGCTGTGCATGTGGGTCCTTTATCTGCCGTTCCGTGACACCCGGGTCCCTCGTATCTCAAAACCACTTCCCCCTGCATTTTCACTCGCGCTCCGTATTTCAGAAGCCGTCTTTTATTTCTTGTCCACTCCCTTTGGACTGCGCTCAGATCTGCACACTGGTCTGTATCCTCAGTACAGACAAAACAAGCCCGTTCCACTGGCCAACCCTTAGCAACCATCGTCTCGGCCACCAGGGCAGACTTTGACCTAATTAATTTTTTACCCGAATATTAAATTTTTTAATTAAAAAAAAAATTGTTTGGTCCTATTTATTATATTTTAGATGTTTTCAGCCACATAGTCGTTTTAGAAATATTATTATCTCTTTTCCTAGTTATATTTTCTTTTGTCGTTGTTTGTTTTAGTCTAGTTGCGGATGTTTTAGAATTAATTGTTATTTGCCTTACTTTCCCTAAACCAAATGATCAGAGCCAAGTAAACCCGAATACCTGAAACCAATTTCAAACCCCGTTTTTCTTCAACAAGTCGCAACAAAACGGAATCTCTCTCACCGGGCCGAGCAGAGGTTGGATTTTGAGTTCGTTGGATCTCGTCAGAGGCGATCCAGACGGGTGAGCAGTCCTCCCACTCAGAACAGCTGTAGAGGTTTGGAGGCTGAGCCACCCTAGTCCTCAGGACCGCCGTTCCTGATCACGCCGTCCAGACGACCTGCCGCGGATCCTGTTCGTAGACGCCAATTTCTGTGGTGGAAATTTTGCAATAAAGGCAGATGAGAGAGAGTTGTCCTTTTGTGCGATTTATTGAAATAATAGAGAAAATAAAAATAATGAGAAAAGCAAATAAAAAGCCAGCTGGGGAGATCAGAACATACACCACGGAGGTATAATGCAAAGATCACACCGTTCTGAGGTTGTCTCTGCCTTTTAACCTCTCTCCCGGGACCTGGTGGAATCTTCCTATCACACTGTGGGTGAAGATGTTTACATTACACAGGGAATACACAAGGTCTACAGCCTTGGGTCTGGTGGGGCATCAGATAGAAAGGAGCCAGAGACCAGGGGTAAAAGGCAGACACAAGCCATAAACAATCGGTCAGTCAAACACAACATTAGATGTCAGCACTTAATGTGCAACAGAACCTTGAGAGGAAGATAGATTGTTTGTCTAATAATGTTCAGTTCTGGGTCTAATCAACATGTACAGAATGCATGGTTATTGTACAGAGTCAGAAATGAACACAAGAGCATTAAAGTACAATTTTTCCATTACAGCTGCAGAACTCTGAGTTATACCATGGAGCTAACCTCCTCTGATTCACTGCCTTCTTCTTCAGAGGAGCCACTGTGTCTAACATTGTACATAGAGAAGCTGCAGCATTATCTACAAGACAATCAACATGTTTATATGGATTAAGGTGAATGTTCTCCTCTGTGTAGGTACAAGACAATGAGGCAAGAGGATGGAATCATCTGCTTGAATCTGGCAACAGCGTTGTCAGATGAACATCTGCTATAGTAAGATTTCTTTCCAGCTGCAAGCTGTAAGGTCAATTACTGTATGGTAAATTCAAAAGTTAAAAAAATGGTCAGATAACAGAGGGTATTGGGGAAGAACTATTAAATTATCAATTTCAACTTCATATGTCAGGACAAGATTGAGGGTATGATTAAAACAATGAGTGGGTTCATTTACCTGTTGAGTAAAACCAATACTCTCAAAGACTCCCACTTTTGTTCCTAAAACATCGTAGTTGACTGTGTCATAGCCTCTTGTAGAACAGCCACTTTTCAAGTCTTAGCTGTCCTAGTGGTTAAGAAGGGTGTCTGTAAAGTTTTTCCTCTCGGGTTTGAGTCTCAGTGGGAGCACTCTTTCAATTTTAATTATTGGAAAAACAGCGTCTCATCATTATAGTTTGCCTTATTATAAGTTTGCCTTTGCGACTGTGAGCAAACGTGAGACAAACAAAAGCTTGGTCGAACTCAGATCCAAGTCATCTGAGTATGTGTTTTTGTTAAAAAAAAAGATTTTGCTCGGTTTATTGGTTTGTAAGGCGGTACTTTTATTCAAATCTGTTTGCCGCCCATAGCAAGAGAATGGAGAAGCCGGTGAAGGCGGATGGATGGGCGAATGGGAAATCAAAGTTTTGAAACGTACACGGGCCGAAATATCACATCAGCCACTGATTCAGTTACAATGACACGCACAGTCAAAACAAATTCTTGCTACATCTAGTGCGCCACTCCCCCGTTTTTCTCGGCCTGTATTTGCACATTCATACATTTGTGTATTGGTCACTCTCTGTTATGGGGTGCCAAATTGCACTTTCACTTTTTTTAACATTTAACATTTACATTTAACATTTACATTTAGACTTTTGCACATTTAACTAAATGTGAGAAAACATGTTGTGTCATTTAGTTAAATGTGAGAAAACTAGTTATAGGTGCTCCTTTTACATTTGGCACCCCATACTCTGTCTGGACACATGACGTGTTTGTGTAACTTTTAAGACCAAATTATAAGCAGAGGTAACGAGAGAACGACTTTTTTTGTTTTCCATTTGTCTCTAAACAAAAGAAACATCTTAACTCCAATTCCGTGTCTTTTTGTAAAAAAAACTAATATTTTTGCCTGGTTCATTGGTTTTTAAGGCGGTGCTTTGATTAAAATCTGTTTGCCGCTCATCGCAAGAAAAACGAAAACGCCAGTGAAAGTGGCAGAATGGACGGTTGGGAAATGAAAATGTTGAAACGTACACGGGCTGATTAAGATTGATTTCAGCCACTCAGTTACAATGACACGCACAGTCAAAACAAGTCAAACTGCAGTTCTGCAGACACAGAGTAAACACGTAGGAACAAACATGTTGTAATGCGTCGCTGTACATCTGCTGAGTATTGGCGTCCTGTAAAAGTTACGATCGACAACTGCTGTAAAACAAATTCCTATGATTATTACGGTTATTTACGTAAAATCTACGACTATTGGAAAACATTCATTATCAAGTCGTGGAAGTTTAAAACGTAAATAAGCGGCTGTAGTCACAGATGGACTGCGCTCTACGTCTTTACATGGCCATGCGCATTCAAATTATATTAATTAAACCGCGACGCATAATCACAGAATTATGTTAGGTCAATATGTTGTATCAGATGTTACAGCGGTGGGTGTGTACATATTCTTAAGAGACACCTGCTATTTAAAAACACGAATAAGCTGAGGAGAATGAAAACAAGAACGTTCTGCTGCTGTGGCACTGCCTGGTTTAAACCACACAGAACAATTATAACTTTGCAGTGAACAGATAATAACTAAGCCATCAACAAGTTGCTGTCCTTCATACTCCCCACATTTGAGCACACAACAGATACTTTATAGTAAAAACTTAATAGTAAAATAGGTCTGGTGTAATAAATGTGTGTTACAGGTAGAAATGAACAGTCGCACCTCAGTTACGCTGTAGTGCTTTGGAGGCTTCTAATCAACGCTGCGCCACCTGGTGGTTAAAACGAGACTAGCGTCCAGATTTTTTTCAGCCGGCTGCAGGATTAAAAATCTTTAGTCAGCGATGCACTCGCTGCACCGTGGCGACGCGATGGTACTGCAGTGAAAACGCTAGTCACGTTGAACCGCTACCACTGTAAGAGTTCAGAGAATTCAGTTAATAACTGAATATGGAGCAGGATGATGGTGTCATATTTATAAGTGTGGATATTCTCATCATTGTCATTTCCTGTTTTGTTTTGCACTACTTCCGGTTTTTGGTTTTACTTCTGGTCGGTTTCACATCACCTGTCAGCAATAGACAATCAGTTCAGGTATTTAACCACAAGTACTCACCTCAGATCTCCACCAGATTGTTGTGATGCATGTCCTCTTTCCAAGGATTCTCGTGTGTAGACTTGTTGCCAGACCTTGCCTGATCGTGAACCTTGTCTAGCCCTTTTGTACCGTTGCCGTAGATCTCTTGGTTCTGACCTAGCCTGTTTTTTGACTACCGATCTTGCTTGCTCCTGTTTACCACCTTGCTTGTTTTCTGGTGTAAACCCTGTTTTCATGAAAACCTGTAAGTCCATTAAAACCCAATCAAATCTACTTCTTGGTTTCCTGCGCCGTGCATGTGGGTCCGATTCATCCGCCCGCCTGACAGAACAATCTGGCCATCGTTGGACCCAGCACCGAGTCTGAGCGCTCCGTTCTCCATGCTCAGGAACAACGTCTCAAGGAGCTGGAGAGAAAGAACGACGTCGGTCTCCAGGACTTGACCTACTGTGCTGCGCGGCAAAAGAGCTCCGTGGCGGACCTCACCCAGCTGGTCAAGAGTCTGGCGGAGATACATGCGACCTCGACTCCACCAGTAGCGGAGCCGGTGGCGTCAGGTCAAGCGAACGTCGTCAGCCACCCCCCAGCGCCTGACGTCAGCTTGGGAGCACCGCAGCGCCTCTCCGGAGAATCGGGTGACTGTAGGACGTTACTCACCCAGTGTGAAATTCATTTTGAGCTGCACGCACCACAGTTCCCGACGGAGCGGTCCAAGGTGGCGTACACGGTTTCCCATCTCTCGGGAGCTGCCGTCAAGGCAAATGACACAACATGTTTTCTCACATTTAGTTAAATGTGCAAAAGTCTAAATGTAAATGTAAATATAAATGTAAATGTAAATGTTAAATGTAAATGTTAAATGTAAATGTTAAATGTTTGCCGAGTGTAAACTGAATATTCATGAATGGGCAAGTAGACTCCATCCCTACCCTCAAACAGCGCTGGTCTCAGATCAGAGACGCAAACTCAATCACCTCAAACAGTGCGCGCAAACCCCGCCCACATCTGATCTGGAAACTTTTGTTTTTAGCCTGGACGTAACTTCGACTAGCTAGTATAGTTAGCCAACTAATTCTCCACCGGCGCCACAGAAATATTCTTTTTAAACCTACTTGACTCCTCATTAATGGTGTTTACGACAGAACGGCAGTTTGAAGCGGAGCCTCAGCCCGCACACCTGCCGTTACAGCCCGTTCAATCTCCCCCAACGGGAGGGAGTCGGAGCTGGCGGCCATGATGGCTTCGACTTCAGGCTTCTCTCCAGTATTTTCGTGCACCGATCCAGAGTCAGATGTGGGCGGAGCTATGCGTACTGTTTGACGTGTTTGAGTCCGCGTCACTGATCTTAGACCAGCGCTGTTTGAGGGTAGGGATGGAGTCTACTTCCCCATCCATGAATATTCAGTTTTACACTCGGCCAACATTTAACATTTACATTTAACATTTACATTTAACATTTAACATTTACATTTAACATTTACATTTAACATTTAACATTTACATTTACATTTACATTTAACATTTAACATTTATATTTAACATTTACATTTTGTGTCAAACCGCCGGTTTGTTTCCCACTGAGCAGCCCCGGACTGTGCGCACACACAAACACACACACACGCACCAGCTGATTGGCCGCAGAGAGCGGGTGCACACGCAATCGTGCGGCCATTTAGACATTTCACCACCATTACATCTTGTTACGCCGTTAGACTAACCACATACACTTGTCACTTTTGTTGGTTTTGGTTTCTTGTGTCAGTACTTACGTGTCGGGAGTAGTCGGACTCCCGCGTCGCACGGCAAAACCGGACAGCTGGGCGACGCTCACTTTTGACGTCATTGCAGTGTCGCCTCGGCGCGAGGCGCGGGTCCGACGAAACCACTTTTGTTTGTTGTTATTATTTGGTCCTAGTCATTATTTGTGGGGTATTCTTGTGTTATGAATCTGAGAATTATTGTGGGAATATGGGTGATTGATTTATACTTGTTTAAAGGTGAATATTGGGATTATAAATGTTTAGTTTCCAGAACGTTCTGGAGAATGGTTCCACCCAGTTGAAGGGGGCGGGGCCAGGCCTTTAAGAAGAGTGGCCAAACTCCCATGTGGGGGAGAGTGGACTGGACGGAGAGCGAGTTGGTTGGTGAGAGAGTGTTGACGAAGAGAAGAGAAGAGAAGAGAAGAGAAGAGAAGAGAAGAGAAGAGAAGAGAAGAGAAGAGAAGAGAAGAGAAGAGAAGAGAAGAGAAGAGAAGAGACATTCCTTTTATTTGAGCAGTTTTTTTTTCAGGTTGATTTCCACATCCATAGTTGTCCTTATCATTCTGTTTTTTTTTTTTTTTTTGTCTGTTGCACCCGCGGGGTTTTGGAGCAACTGTAAATACTGCACCTGATTCTTTTCTGCACTATACTTTTGGACTGAATAAACTCACTATCTGCGAGCAAGCCATTTTTTTTTGGTTGTTTTTGCACGGTGTTCCACGTCTCGAGTGAGCAGCAGAGCTCACTCACCACACATTTATATTTAACATTTACATTTAGACTTTTGCACATTTAACTAAATGTGAGAAAACATGTTGTGTCATTTAGTTAAATGTGAGAAAACTAGTTATAGGTGCTACTTTTACATTTGGCATCCCATAACCATTAACACAGAAACCAAGAGAAGCAGCATGCATTACAAGTTGCATTGCAAGCCAGAGGAAGAGTATGCTCAGGTAGCAGAAGGAGTGAATGGAGCATAAAAAAAACCTCTTAGACACTCACTTACATACAGTAAACACCCACCCATACAAATGTGAATGCAAATAGTGCCACACAGCCACCCATGACTGTCCTTGTATTATTAGAAAAATGTGACAACAAAACTTGCTAAATGGAGTGACAGAGGGCTTCTTGTATGTGTCTGCAGGCTGTCAGGTTGTCTGATCACAGAGGAAGGCTGTGCTTCTCTGACCTCAGCTCTGAGCTCCAACCCCTCTTATTTAAGAGAACTGGACCTGAGCTACAATCGTCCAGGAAACTCAGGAGTGAAGCTTCTGTCTGGAGTGGAGGATCCACATTGGAGACTGGACACTCTCAGGTATGGAGAGAACTACAGACAGTGTCTGATAGAGGAGAAACCTGGGGATGTTATTAATCAATTATTAAGTACTTATTTCATCTAAACTGTGTATACTGTATGTTTAATCAAAGATGGAAGCGATAGAAGGCAAGGGTCAAAAATGCATTGTATTCCTCAATTTTGTTCACATAAAATACACATTGCAGTTTATGTAGATTTAATGACGCCATTTACCAAGAAACACGTCCATTTGTGAACCATAAACACTATCTTTTATCCATAGTGACTATAAGGAAAGCAGCATAAGGAGTGGCTTCACCAGTATGGCTTCTCATGTATAGTAACATTATAGTGCAGATAGTGTGGCTCTCTGTAAAGCAGCCTCACCATGTTGTTGGTTGGGATAATATTAGCTTCTATTGTGACTGGTTTACAAACAACCTGAGGTTTTCTATCATCTTTATACTGCATACTCTGCATGTCAATGGAAAGTATATGACTGGGAACCTCACATCCGTGCTCACCTCCTTCAAGCCATGGAAGAAGCTGCCTAGACATATCTGTAGATATATGCCAGGGGTGGATGAGGCATGCAGGAGGGTTATAACCCTGCTGCGTGGCTAGGGCTAATGTAGTCTGTGATGTGGATGGAAGTCTCTGACCTGACCCAGACCAAAGACAGGAACCTGAGGTGGAATTGTTTTTGTTGTTGAATGAATAAAAATGTGCCAGTGTACACATTGTGTTTTTAGGTTCCTGTGACAAGGTTTATACAGGAGACAGACAGACTTGCCAGTTTTAAAAAAAGTTTACAATTTTTAGCACCAGTTTTTTAGACTGTGTTGGATGTTGATTTGTTTGAGGGCCTGTGAGTAGTGTCTAATGGCAAAGTTTGATTTTGGAGACAAAGTTGAATGAAAATGCTTAATTTTGACCTGAAAATAGTACCTTTTGGAAATTTCGGTCAGATGATTGGTGGTTACTGTTACGGTAAGATCTTGTGAGAACTCGGGAAACAACAGGTCACTTGTGATGCAATTGTGTTTAAGTTCACATTTGTGACAAATCCATTTTTATATTACACATTTTACGAGTAAGTGTAAAAATTGATTACTGTAGTTGCCATTTTATACTAAAATGAAGATTTTAGGGAATGTGTAGGATGTTTAGGGTGAGTTAAATCCATTGCAACCATATTTGCTAATCATTTTTTCAACACACAATATGTGTGTGACCTTTTAGACAGTAATTAGCTCAAGGAAGTATGAATTTTCCTGAACGTAGAACTTCGGGGCTTGTATATTATATTAATCATTAGTTAACCATTAAAAACATGAACTGTCATTAAAATGGGATTTTATTTTTTTTATAATTCCAATGCCTATGTGGGTTTGTTTTTTGGGTGCTCTTCCCACAGTATGTGTGCCTGGGATCCAGTAAATAGGTTAAGATAGAGATTCACTTCCTTAGTTGTTGGTGCCTAAACCAATGTGTGTATTAGAGCCATGTAATGTCCATGTCTTCATGTCTCTGACCCCCTCCTTCTTTCAGGGTGGAGCCTGGTGGAGTCCATTGGTTGAGACCAGGTCTGAAGAAGTGTAAGTGTGTGTTTAATGAGATCAGCAACTTCAAACTGTCAGGAGTCATCATCAAACTGATGATAGAGCAATAACTGTAGCTGGATTGTGTTTTGTTCTCTCCATCAAATTTCTGTTAACTCACAATCAACACAAACACAGTGCACAGAAAACTACAACTGTCTGACAACAACAGGAAGGTGACACATATGAAGGAGGATCAGTCATATACCGATCATCCAGACAGATTTGACCACTGGCCTCTGCTGCTGTGTAGTGATGGTCTGACTGGTCGCTGTTACTGGGAGGTTGAATGGAGAGGATGGGTTGATGTATCATTGTGTTACAGAGAAATCACAAAAAAGGAAACACTAAAGACTGTTTGTTTGGAAACAATGATCAGTCCTGGAGTCTGAGCTGCTCTAATGGTCATTACTCTGTCTGTCACAATAACAGGGAAACATCCATCTTCTCTCCTGTGTCTAACAGAGTATCAGTGTATGTGGACTGTCCTGCTGGTTCTCTCTCCTTCTACAGAGTCTCCTCTGATGAACTGATCCACCTTCACACCTTCAACACCACATTTACTGAACCTCTTTATCCTGGGTTTAGGTTCTGGTCACCTGGTTCCTCAGTGTCTCTGTGTGATGTGTAGTAGTGGGAGAAGTCAGAGAAATTAACATGAACATAAAGAGTTAAAATAAATTCAAACTCTGGGTTCTGATCAACCTGTGATGAGCACTGTTGCCTTGCAGAAAAAGTGTTTCTTGTTATTATCTCTGGAGATATGTGTCAAATAAAACTCAGCTTGTTTCATAATGTGAATGTATCAATGGAATAAAGTGGCAAAGGAGGGACTAACATCATAAAATGTAGAAGGAAGATGACAAGCATGTTCAGATATTCACTGTACGTATCTATGAATCTGAATCGGGTAATAAACCTAACTCTGCTTTTGAACTAACATTTGTTGCTATGAGGTTCTTTTGTTTTAAGGTCTAAAGACTAACAGCTATTTTCTAGACACCACAATAGACAATTTATAGACAGATTAGTAAAAGGCTCACAGCAGGTTATCGGAGTGGTTCTATGTGGTATTGATGAACCGAAACAATATCTAGAGGATGAGGATAGGAGACAAAGTGAATGCGCTTAGCCTGAAATCAATCACAATGATAACCACATGCATGCATACTGTATATGTATTTGTAACATTCAGCCAAAGACTGGAAGGTTGTTGTTTCACATGCTGGTAGTTTATGGACAAAAGCTCCCCTCCACTCTCACTGTGGATTCAGGAGCACACAGTCAGACAGGATGTCCTGAATGTGTGTTAGTGTTGCTTTTTTTTAGTTCTGATGTCCACCAGGTGGTGACATTTGATCTGAACACAGTAGCTGACTCATTAAACTAGGTTGTCATTCCTAATTATTTGATTAGAATATTCCCAAGAGTTGAATGATTTGTTACAGATGAAAGTTTTGCCAAAATTTAGTGTCAGATCGGCCTGATGGTACCTGAACCCTGTGACGGAGAAGAGCTACAGTGAATGCTGCTTCATGAAGGTGATGATGTTTGTGTGACATTTTGGATCAGACCTACAGACTGAAGCCAAAACAACCATGTTGTCACTGGGTCCACGTGCTGTGTTGTTCACCTCTTCATCAGCAGGAGGCGCAATAAAGTTAGTTCAACAAGAAGATGGGAAGGAACTGAGAACTGCTGAGCAGAATTAAACAAATAACTGGTTTGGATGTTTCTCTGCTTTTGGGCACTTCTTTGTTAAACTTACACATTTCAAACATCAGCTGGATGGTCAGTAGTGTAACTGGTTGGAGTTAGCTTGGCCTCACCAACTGTTCGGGTGCTGCTGTGATTTATTAGAGACACAGTAGAAACACACTCCACTTCCTTCAGTCAGTCTGTGGGCCAATCAGCAACAGTATTAAATGCTCCACACAGTGATCAGTTGTGTGGATGCATATGAATCAGCAGCATTTACATAAACATATGAACATTTGACTTCATTCTTGCACTGTGTCAATTGGACTGTTTGTCTTGTTAAGGCAAAGTCAGGGACTCTGACCATGAGAGGGCGACATCAAATAGAAACACATACAAGAGGTCAACAGTTTAATTTAAATGTTTATTTAAAGACAACACAAACCAAACTGATAACATTGATTTACCATAAATAGGTCAGTATCAGTAAGTAAGTAAGTAAGTAAGTATTGTAAGGTGTGTAGGGATGTGTGTGTATAAGTAAATCAAACCAAGCAATGACAAAAGGCAACACAAACCCTACTGTAAACCATATGCGTGGGAAGAAAATGGCTGAATCCACCATTTTAAAAAGATGGAGGAGGAGCCAAGACAGGTTAAATCATTCAAGGATAGCCCACATAGGACAACCCACGAAAGAAACGAGCAGGGCCTGTCAAAATGCTTAGGTATGAGGAACCTTGGAAGAGCGCCAGTTCCCTGAGGCGTCCAACAAACAGATCCATCAAAGCGAAGGCCCTGTCCACTGGCCCCCAGAGAGGCAGCCTGCAGAGTCCTGGATGAGTGTATGTGACTGATGCAGTTAAAACTGAGGAGGATATTATTATGGGAGGGATAGTGGGTGTTACCACTTCCTAGTAGCCCCCCAGTCATACCATCAGCAGAACACCCCTCACAAACCTACGTGGATGAGTGTTGGCTAATAAAGTTGGGAAGCAAGGGCCCTCAGAGCCTGGTTCCTGACTGGCCCTGCTACCCTACCCACTATCACACACCACTCCCAGCAAGAAACAGGTAAGCCAGACCCAGGGGCCACGGTGCTACTACACAAGCAGCGCAGTCAGCCAACTAAACTCTCTTCCATTATTTAACTTGGTTCTGTTCACTTCGTTTTGCTTTGAGACCTTTTCTCCTCCCCTCAACAGGCAACAGGTTTTACATTTCTTTACAGTGTTCAGAGTTTTAAAACTTGTAGCTGTGGCTGCTCATTTATGATGTTTGGCTTCATTAGTTATGAAACCAGTTCAGTCAGGTCCACATTCCAGTCAGTTGGTATCAGTTTATCTCCAACAGTTAAGAGACAAAAACCCAGAGAATGTTTGTTCCACTGAAGTGAAAATTCAGGTTTGACCAAAGTGACACAGAGTGTCGCAGCTCTCTCCTAATCTTAGTGGGTCGGTACCAGTGTTCCCAGCAGCAGTAACCCAGCTCAGGCACCATCAAATCCACTAACTGGACTCTTTAATCTGTGAGAAGAACCAGGATCCAGAGTGTCTGCTATCAGCACCACTGCTGTAAGTGATGTTTTCAGTTACATTTGGAACCATTGTTTACTGTTCAATGGCTAAATATGTTCACGCAACTTCATCTTAGAAATAATCTGTTTGAAATAGATCTAGCTAGTTAATGAGTTAGCTATTAAATAAGTAAAATTGTTCACAGTATACAGTTACTTAAAATGACAACATATTGTGTTCATTTACCTTAGTATTAAACACTTATTACTGGTTTATATAATTATTTCATGTCTTATTTTACTTTATTTTATTTATATTCTACATAATGTGTATACAATGAGGTTGTCTGTGTCTATACAGTATGTGGCATTGTTAAGGTTGAACCTCGCCTCCCGTCTGATTATAAGCTGGGACAGGCTCCAGCAGCCTGAGATCCTTACGAGGAATAAACGACCAAGATAGAGAGTGAACAAGTGATGCCTGACACAGCTTAAGTTAAGGTTGAATAATTCTCTGAAGTGAATGTAACAACATAAAAATACTCCAGTATGAAGTTGTTTTGTTCTTTATTTTGTATTAATAACAGTAACACCCTGAAGAATTTATTGGTTTAAATTGACCACAGTGCATTTAAAATACAACAGCCTTGAAGGTTTCACAGAAATAACCAGGAAATAAAGCTGTGCAACACTGAGACTCAGTCCAACCAGTCGCACTGCATATTTTCATAGACACAAACGTACAGGAGAAGCTGAGTGAAGACGTGAATGGGGAAAGGTTCTATGGAACACCTTATAGTCCAAATTAGGTGCTGTTCCGGCACGGTCGCTCAGTAGAGTGAAGCTCCCTCCTGTGGCGAATTCAGAAACCTGTCTGGTTTTGCTCCTGTCTGTCCACTCAAACTCAACTAACTGTTACTGTAGCAGTGTATGCAAATAAAATGCATGTAGCCCTGTGTTTAGTCACTATCCTCATATACGGGCAAGATAAAAAATGTCACGGATGTGGTGTTATAGAAAAGCTTCTGTACTCGAAGTTACAAGATTGTAAGTTAGAAAACACTCCAGTAAGAATGCTTCATTCAGAGGATCCCGGCCTTCTGAATATTTTAAACTTATTACTTGTTATCATACCCTTTATCTTTGGATACTGGTTACCTCCACTAAGGAGCAAGTACAAGTATGACCTTAGGTTTGGTCAGGACAGGTTTAAATAATTTATTACACTTCACTTCTTCATCATCGTGTTTGCTGGGCTGCAGCTTCATGTCTCCATCTAGTGACCTAGTCTAGTTCTTCTGCTTCCCACTGTCTGAATGCATCTAGCTGAACCTGATATTAACCATAGAAAAAGAGACAATCAGTGGAGGAGGAGCTAATACTGGTACAGGACTAATGAAGAAGGGAGGATTTGAGTTGATGTGCAAATGAATGATTTTTGTTTCTTCTCCCAATAAAGGTAGAAAGAGTGAATTCAGCAGCATGAATCAGGATGAGGACAAAGAGGAAAGAGCACCTCCCTCTGAAACTAGTCTGTGTGGAGACCACGAGAGCCAGAACAAAGCTCAGAGGTGAGATGACTGAGATCATCTGACTGATTATGTCTCCAAGTCACAGACACTATTTAACATTTCATCATCACATATTTTCTATTATTAATCATTTTTGAAAGAAACTCTTACTGAAAATGTGAATGTCACCTAAGTCACCTTTTTTATCAGGTCCCAACATAAACAAAAATCTGCTGAACATGGATCTGAACCTGCACCTTGCTGTGTGTCCTTCAAGAGCAATGACTCTATGGATTTTGGCATAACTTTTAAAAAACAACCTGCATCAGACCCAGAGTGAGTTGTTATCAGTTTCAATCAATCTGATGTAATGTGAAGGAGAAGCTTCATTCACTGTTGCAAACACTTTTGATCATCAATGAAATTTCCATCACCAGTAGCTAAGGCTTTGATCTTATAGAAGGTCTCAGGGGCTGCTTCTCCTCTAATGAAGTGCTGACTCAAAGGATGCAGCTAATCAATACAAATGTTCAACTGCAATCATTCAGTTCTGTCTAATGACATACCTACATTACACTTTAGGTCAAATGTCTTAAAGCATATTCATTCCTGAAGTAAATTAAAATTACTACTGGGAGGAATTTAGTTGTTGATGTAGACGACTGTTGACCCCAGTGTTGGCACCACAGCCCCCACTTCCCACAATAATTGACTGTAGAAAGTAATTAAATGTTCCTTGTGTGAGCAGCAGTTCAGCTTCATACTCACAGTTCAACATATTCACACTGGGAGCTGCCCAGTGCAACCAGTCTGATCCCAGCAGACTCTGTTCCTCACTGTTCCAACACTTCAGCCTTGTTCAGTGATGGAGGCCAACTGACTGTGACAGTGAACCACCACTACAGGGAGTCTCTGACTCACTGTTCACATCAAACATCACTTCATGGACCTTTACCTTGTGTGTGTCTGTGTGTGGACTCATTCTTCATGGTTCCTCCACAGAGTGGACCAGCAGAGCTCAGAGGTTCCCAGTGACCAGCCTGTCCAGCAGCACCAAACACACCTGGACTCCATATTTATGGTTTGTACATGTACAACTACTACTGTTGATCTGTTGTGTTCACAATAATCTCATGCTGCACTTTTTAGACCAGTGGATTGTCAGTGAGTCCAACATGGATCTGATGTTTGGCTCCATGGTTTTAGTTGGATGCTGTCATTCATATGGTTTCTGTTCCAGCTGCTGGAGGAAAACATTGTTACGTTTCTGAAGAAGGAGCTGAAGAAGATGCAAAAGGTCGTGAGTCAAAATTACCCAGAATGCTTAGAGAGTCAGAGGGAGGATGAGGAGTTGGATGATGAGGATGAAGAGCAGAGGAGGAGCAGCAGAGACGCTTTTCTGAAGATCACAGTGAACTTCCTGAGGAGGATGAAGCAGGAGGAGCTGGCTGACTGTCTGCAGAGCAGTAAGAGGATTTATAACATTTAACATAACAGAGACCCAGTAACACATTTACTGATGTGTTGGAGGGTTTGTTAAATGTGAATCATGATAAAATTGTATTTCTTCTGCAGCCATGTAGAGCAGCTTAACTTATTTATATTAGTTTCTATTATTGTGTTATTACAGTTTTTTTTCATAGTTAATGGTGGTTGATATGAATTCTGCCTTAGGTCTGTTGGCGCCCTCTTGTGTTTTACTGGAGTTACTTGAAATAGTGCAAAGCTTTACATGTAATTGACAGCCGAGTGCAGCAGCTCTTGTACATAGTTGGCTCTACCTGTTAAAGATAAAGAGTTAAAATGAGAGATTTATCTGATTACTTATCCTATCCCCACAATCCTCTTCTTCTTCCTCAGTGGAACGACCAAAGGCTTCCTCCTACAGTATGCTACTGGTGGAGGCAGAATTATACTCCACTAGTTGAATAAGACCTTTTTGTTCATTTGAATGTTAGCACACAATTAACAGGGGCTATTGTGTTTAGGATTATATTAGGTTAGGATTAATCAGTAAATGGGATATTTTTTGTGTGCTTCACAGGAAGCAGGTTTCATTTTTATTACATTTTTTAGTTATAATTTTTGCTTGTTTATACAGGAGCTACTGCTACAATTGGTCAGGCTCAACTTAAGTCTCAGCTGAAGCACAAATTCCAGTGTGTGTTTGAAGGCATCCCTAAAGCAGGAAACCCAGTCCCTCTGAACCAGATCTACACAGAGCTCTACATCACAGAGGGAGAGACTGGAGAGGTCAACAATGAACATGAGGTCAGACAGATTGAATCAGCCTCCAGGAATCAATACAAAGCAGAAACAACCATCAGACAAGAAGACATCTTTAAAGGCTCAGCTGGAAGAGACGGAGCCATTAGAACAGTGATGACAAAGGGAGTGGCTGGAATTGGGAAAACAGTCCTAACACAGAAGTTCACTCTGGACTGGGCTGAAGACAAAGCCAACCAGGACATACACTTCATATTTCCATTCACCTTCAGAGAGCTGAATGTGCTGAAAGAGGAAAAGTTCAGCTTGGTGGAACTTGTTCATCACTTCTTTACTGAAACCAAAGCAGCAAGAATCTGCAGGTTTAAACAGTTCCAGGTTATTTTCATCTTGGACGGTCTGGATGAGTGTCAACTTCCTCTGGACTTCAACAAGACTAAAACCCTGACTGATGTCACAGAGTCCACCTCAGTGGATGTGCTGCTGACAAACCTGATCAGGGGGAACCTGCTTCCCTCTGCTCGCCTCTGGATCACCACACGACCTGCAGCAGCCAATCAGATCCCTCCTGGCTGTGTTGACCTGGTGACAGAGGTCAGGGGGTTCACTGACCCACAGAAGGACGAGTACTTCAGGAAGAGGTTCACAGATGAGCAGCAGGCCACAACCATCATCTCCCACATCAAGACTTCACGAAGCCTCCACATCATGTGCCACATCCCAGTCTTCTGCTGGATCACTGCTACGGTTCTGGAGGATCTGTTGAAAACCAGAGAGGGAGGAGAGCTGCCCAAGACCCTGACTGAGATGTACTTCCACTTCCTGGTGGTTCAGACCAAAGTGAAGAACATCAAGTATGATGGAGGAGCTGAGACAGATCCACTCTGCAGTCCAGAGAACAAGAAGATGATTAAGTCTCTGGGAAAACTGGCTTTTGAGCAGCTGCAGAAAGGAAACCTGATCTTCTATGAGTCAGACCTGACAGAGTGTGGCATCGATATCACAGCAGCCTCAGTTTACTCAGGAGTGTTGACACAGATCTTTAAAGAGGAGAGAGGACTGTACCAGCACAAGGTGTTCTGCTTCATCCATCTGAGTGTTCAGGAGTTTCTGGCTGCTCTTCATGTCCATCTGACCTTCATCAACTCTGGAGTCAATCTGCTGTCAGAACAACAGTCAACATCTCAGACATCTAAAGTTTCTTTATCTTCTTCAGATACGCAGTTCTACCATGATGCTGTGGACACGGCCTTACGAAGTCCAAATGGACACTTGGACTTATTTCTGCGCTTTCTCCTGGGGCTTTCAATGGTGACAAATCAGTCTGAGCTGACAAAGACAGGACATACTTTGGGAAACAATGAAAAGACAATTAAGTACATCAAGATGAAGATCTCAGAGTCTCCGTCTGCAGAGAAAAGCATCAACCTGTTCCACTGTCTAAATGAACTGAATGATTGTTCTCTAGTGGAGGAGATCCAACAGTATCTGAGATCAGGAAGTCTCTCCACAGATAAACTGTCTCCTGCTCAGTGGTCGGCTCTGCTTTTTATGTTACTGTCATCAGGAAAAGATCTGGATGTGTTTGACCCAGTCAAAAACTCCTCAAGCTTTTCAGAGAAGGATCTTCTGTTTGTGCTAGGTGTGGTCAAAGTGTCCAAGAAAGTTATGTAAGCATAAAGACTGAATTCTTTCATCATTAAAATCACATTTGAGCAGCAGACCATATTGATTTTTTGTTTTTGTTAATTTGCTTATTAATACATTTTAACATTTAATGCTTTTCTGCTCTACATCACTGTCTTTCAGACTGAGTGGCTGTAACCTCACAGAGAAAAGCTGTGAAGCTCTGTCCTCAGTTCTCAGCTCTCAGTCCTCTAGTCTGAGAGAACTGGACCTGAGTAACAACGACCTGCAGGATTCAGGAGTGAAGCTACTGTGTGATGGACTGAAGAGTCCTTACTGTCAACTGGAGACTCTCAGGTCGGCACATTTGCCCCCCACCCCCCTCCCCATTGCTTTTTGGTTGTGAATCATATTTTTTTGTTTACATGTGTAGCCTATTTAGCCATGATAAGATAAGAGACCTTTAGCAGCCAGTTTGACTAAATATGAGATTCCATTTATTCAATTCAATTCAATTTTATTTATATAGCGAATCACAACAAAGTTATCTCAAGGCACTTTACAAAGTAAGGTTTAGGACATCACACAACTAAACCCAACAAATCCCACATACAGCAAGCATTTAATTTAACAGCAACAGTGGAGAGGAAAAACTCCCTCTCTAACGAGGAAGAAACCTCCAGCAGAACCAGGCTGGATGTGGGCGGCCATCTGCCTTCACCGATTGGGGTGAGAGGATAGAGAGAGAGAGAAAAGCACAGCAACAACAACAAGCAACAACAGAGCACAGGCAGGATGGTTGGACCAGGGACTGGATACAGGCAGGATGGTTTGATCCACAGCTGTCCATCACAGACACCAAACTTTGAGTCCAATGACACCTGTAGGTGAGGACAGAGTGGAGGAGAGAAAGAGAGAGAGAGAGAGAGAGAGAGAGAGAGAGAGAGAGAGAGAGAGAGAGAGAGAGAGAGAGAGAGAGAGAGAGAGAGAGAGAGAGAGAAACTTATAAAACTTTAATTGTCCAGTTTAAATAACATTCACATAAGCAGCATTTCAGCAACTAACAATTCACAGTTCACAATATTAGAACCACAGTGCAGGAATGAATAAATAAATAAATAAAAGATCATTAAAAACTAGTAAAAGCTGACATTATTCAAAAAAAAGAGCCAAAGACCAATTCATCATCTATAACAGCAAATAATTTCCGTAGCACCAATCATCAATAAATCCAGGCATATTGTTCATGGCCTTGTAAAAATTAAAATCTACCCAAACTCTGGCCCTGACCAAAGCCGGGAAGACTGAGGTGGGCTCCTGTCTGATCTCATTTCTGCTTTTATAGATCGCCATGTTCGCAGCTGCCACTTTTTGGCATCATTCTTACTGTAGCCGGCGCCAAAGATGAAAAAAGCCATGTTCCAGTCTACCTTAAAACAATTAAAAACAACACATAATAACCTAAAAAGACGGTGCAGTCTGTTACACTCCGACTTCACAATCTGAAGGTCACCAGTTCTTTTGTTAAGAGGGAGTTTGTAAAAAATCTTCCAAACTGGCTGCACTCCATCGTCAACAGCCAGTTTTCCCCTCCACACCGTATCACTTCTATTGTTAAAATGCACCTTGTTTAGCTCTTTGACACAACACATATAGATGACCCTTCCTGTTAATGTGTGCAGGTCAAACAAAGTGCTACAGTCTCTAAAAACTAACTTAAAACCCAATTCAGTTAAAGGATCCCGTTCATCTGCAGTTTCTAAGCCACCGCAGTACTCTCGTGTCATCGTTCGCTCCTCAGTGGTGAGTTTCCTTGAAAACTCGTGTAGAATCCTTGTGCACATCCGAACTGACTTCAGGCCAAGCATAGAAGTCACAGCCTGGGTGTCTGTCAGATCAGGGCCCGTTAAGTCCACCAGATGTTTCAGAGTGGTCACTCCTGCTGATATTAGTGCGTGAGTCAGGCCTGGAGTCGAACCATCTTGGGCGTCCAATCTGGAACCGTGTATTAAAGGTTCTGCCAGAAGCCAGTATAGCGAGACTGAGGGCGCCAGTCTCTGCCACTTAAAAAGCTTCTAGGATCTAAGAACACTTTGATAAAACACAGGTTAAACTGACACATTAAGAACATTGGAGTCTAGTAAAAACAGTGCAGTGTCAAGCTTTAGCCCATCAAGTGTCTTTAAAATGGCAGAGGCCACAGGTTTCTAGACCACGTCATCTGGTCCAATCAGTAGCCGCTGAGCAAACTGTAGCCTGAAGGTGTCAGGTTTTGGTCTTGTTTCCTGTTTTATTTTTGTAACACTTCCGGTTTCTGTGCATCATGTTAGTTTCCGCTTTTGTTTTGAAAGGACTTAGTCATCATGTTTTTGGTTCCAGTTTCATTTCCTGTTTTATGTTGAAGGACTTCCGGTTTTTGTTCATGTCAGCTGTTTCCTGTCACTCCCGGTTTACCATGCACACCTGTCTCAGATCAGTAATCAGCCACCCGGATTTATGCACCAGTAGTCACCACAGTTATCGTGAATCCAAGCCGCCACGGTGTACTAGTTCTCTATTCATCTCATCCCGTTTCTGATCCTGTTACGCACTTCTGACCGCCGACTTCTGCTCAACCCGGACCGGTACTGTAGCCGCGATTTACCTGTTGTTGATCCTTGCCTGTCTCTGGACCTGATTAAGCCTGCCGTATTTGTACTTTAACCCTACGCTCTATTGTGTATGACCTGGACTGATTTGATGATTCTGGAATAAACTCTTTTTTTTCACCACCTACCTCGCACTGCGCACTTGGGTCCTCTCTCTGCCGTTACCTGACAGAAGGCAGAGACTCTGCTTTGCAGTTGGACTACGCCTTATCCTCCTTGATTTTTGGGGAGAAAGAGGACAGATTGTGGCCCCCAGTGAAGTCGGTCCCAAAAGAACTTTATCAGTATGGCCTGAAGTCTGTTCAGAAAGCCTGTAGGGGGCTCCATGCAGGCCAAGCGATGCCACAGTCCACTGGCCACAAGGTTATTAATAATAATGGTTCTCCCTCTGTATGACATTTGTGGGAGCAACCACCTCCACTTCTGCAGCCTCCCTTCAACCTTTTCCACCAGTTTCTTTTGGTATGCTCATCATCACCCAGAAACACACCCAGATATCGGAGGCCACCTTTTTTCCAAGTGAGACCCATGGGGAGGCTGGGAAGACCCGTCTTCCATCTTCCAACAGCCAAAGCCTCACTCTTTGCCCAGTTTACTTTGGCCGATGATAATTCACAAAAAAGTGTCATAATTTCGCCAAGTGTCTCAATTTCTTCTCCTGTCCTCACAAGGACAACAATATCATCTGCATAGGCTGATGAAGTGGGATTTGTAGTGCAGTTAGGTAAAACCAAGCCTTTGATGCTCGAGCGGATCTTACATAAAAGAGGCTCTATTGACAGAGCGTACAGCATCCCTGAGAGGGAGCATCCTTGTCTGATGCCCCTTCCCACACTAAAAGGAGCACTCAGCCCACCATTAACTTTCAGCACACTCTCAATGTCTTGGTACAGAACCTTGATCATAGTTACAAGACCAGGGTTGAGGCCAAAACTCTCCAGAGTTTTCCAGAGGTATTGGTGCTCAACCCGGTCAAAATCTTTTTCTTGGTCTATTGAAATCAGACCTAAGTAAATGCCCAATGAACTAGAGAGTTCCAAAATATCCCGAATTAAAATCACATTGTCCGTGATTAACCTACCGAGCACACAGTAGGTCTGGTCTCGGTGGATCACCTGGTCCATCACCTCCCGCAGTCTATTAGCCAGAGCCCTGGACAGGATTTTGTAGTCCGTACAGAGCAGTGAAACTGGACGCCAGTTCTTAGTGTCCTGCAAATCTCCCTTTTTTGGCAGTAGCGTGAGGACCGCTCTTCTGCAACTGAGGGGCAGGGAGTTCTCTGCGATACTTTCATTGAAAACACATAGTAAATCTTGGCCCAGTTCAGCCCAAAAAGTCTTGAAAAACTCCACCGGCAGTCCATCCAGACCAGGAGCCCTCCCCCCTTTCATGCTTTGCAGGGCCGTGCACAGTTCCTGTAGGGACAGTGGTTCTGCCAGTGCTTCATCTTCAGAGGCCTGAGGAGGATCACTGCAGAAATTCTGAAAACATTGATCATTCTCTTTGTACTCGCATTTGTACAAATCCTTGTAAAAAGCCACTGCCCTCTGTCTGATGTCAGCAGGTTCCCTCAGCTTGAGGACCTCAATGTTTCCTGTGAACTCTGTTTGCTGTTGCAGATTCACAATGTCGGTCTCTAGATCTCTAATGGATCTGGAAATGTCCCTAGTGACATTGAGAGTGTACTGCAAACAAAATTGCTTAATTTCCACCTTCCCACAGTCCCACCACTGTCTCAAATTTATAAAATCCGATTGTCTGGTCTTAAAATTCTCCCATAAGAACCTAAAACCATCCTTAAAACCTTCGTCAAGCAGTAAGAAGGTATTAAAATGCCAGTAAGGGCTCCTATACTTGACCTTGCTAATATAAACGTGACAGAGAACCATGGCATAATCAGTAAAACCAACAGGTGAGATAGAGCAGGATCTAAAAACGTTTAGCTGGTGTTTAAAACAATAAAACCTGTCCAATCTCGCCAGAGAAACTATATTGTCTCTCACATGTGACCAAGTGTATTGTCTTTCAGTATTATGGAGACTCCTCCAAACGTCTGCCAGCTCATGAGTTTCTCTAACCCGCTTTAAAACACTCTTCGATGCAGTCATTTTCCGTACAGTTAAAATCACCGCCTAAAAACAGGAGGTCATCAGAATTAAAAAGATTTAAAACAGTGTTAACTTCACTGAGGAACAAAATTCTCTCTGTCCCAACAGTAGGAGCATATACATTAATCAATGTAACTGTACGGTGCTCAAACACTGCCTGCACTGCCAATAGTCTGCCTGGAATGACTTTAACAACAGTGAGGGAGGTTGGAAGACAGGATCTGGTGAACAGAATGCCCACCCCTCCACTACTGCTGCTGCCATGGTTCAGTGTCACCTCCCGTCCCATTCTCTGTGCCAGTCCACTTCGTTGCTGCTGTCACTGTGCGTCTCCTGTATAAACATAGCATCAATGTGATTTAATTTCATTAGCTCAAAAGAAGCCATTCTTTTCTTAAAATCCCTGGCCCCATTCAGGTTCAAGGTGCTAATTTTAAAATTAATCATGAGAGAGGAGAAATCCTCACAAAAATAAAACACATTAGCAGAATGGCTAAAAGTGTGCGGTTATAAAAGACTACCATCATCATCATTTTGAAGTTCCTGACTCACTTTGTGCACCAGTTTCTTTCATCTAAAAACCTCTTGGTCAGTACATCCACCTTTACCCCTGCTTCTCAGCTGCCCACGAACTGATTTTACAAAGATTTCTTTGTCTGGGAAATAATCTTCAACTTTCACCCGCTTCATGTTCTTAGTCTGCAACAGAAATAACTTAACTTTGTCAACACTGTAGGCTTTGGGCCTCTGTGACTGTGATCTGCGGTCAGACATCTCAGTGTCTGTGCACAGAGAGACTTCATCCTCACTAACGTCGGATTCTGGAGGGAACTGTTCACTGCCCATTCTCCTCCCCTTTTTCACAGCCCCCAACTGGTCTTGGGAGCTGTCTACAGTGGCTTTGCTTTTCCTTTTTATACTTTCCTTTTCACCTCCTTCCATCTCCACGTTCTGTGCAGCGCTGCTTCCATTCAAATCCCCGTCACACCTCTCCTTCTCATGGTCAGTCTGCTTTTCCATGTTGTTTAACAATTCCACGCCGGCCTCTTCAGCCTGTATGTTGTCTGCTCCGACCACAGAGTCATGTCCACTTTCTGCTGAAGCGTCTTCACCACCAGCCTCCTCCTGTCCTCCAGCACCTCCTCCACCTTCCTGTCCGTCAGCCTGTCCTCCATGCTGATCTTCTCTGCCGTGGGTTCCTCCACTGCCTCCTGCAGCAGAGTGGGAGTTGCCCTCAGCTTTGTCTGGACAGGCTCTGATGAGATGTCCCTCTTTACCACAACCAAAACACTTGATTGTTTCTGAAGTGATAAACAGAACATAATCGTACTCATCCACTCTCAGTCTGAACGCCAGATTCAAGTCTTCCTCTTTGTTATTGAGGATCATAAATGTTTGGCGTCTGTGGGAAATCACATGACGCAGCTCCGGTAGTTTGCATCCAGATGGCAACTTTTTTATGGCAGAAACTATCTTTCCGTGTCTCGACAGTTCTTTCCGTAGCAGGTCGTCACTGATGAACGGTGGGACGTTGGACAAGGTTATTTTTTTAGCGGGTTGTGTGAGAGGAGAGACGGAAATGAATTCGCCGTTAATTGCGATGCCGTGTTCGACTACTTTGTGGACTTTGTCCACACTGTCCAAAAATCACCACTGCTCCATTCATCCTCGCCGCCGATTTAAGGCTGAGCGGACCGACCACCGCAGCCACAGCGACCGCATACTCATCTACAGAAAACCGGGAGGCAGCGGCGATCTTCAGGCCGTGCTTCCGCGTTAGCTCGGTAAACCCCCCTACCCTATCTAAGAAAACGACAAAAAACACCACAGTGAAAAAAATATTGACAAAATACAAGCGAAAAGTTTGAGAAAAACGTTAGTCAGTCTGACAATCGCCCTGCCCTCACTCACACGCCGCCTCACTCAGAGAGAGAGAGAGAGAGGGAGAGAAGCACATCTACTGGAGAGAAAGAGACAAGGTTAGTTAAACATGGGACAATGATGGGAGGTTATTGGACAGAGGAGGTAGAAGGAAACAGAGGAGCTCAGTGTATAAATTTCTTACAAAATTCTTTAGCAAAAAGGAAGGTTTTAAGCCTAATCTTAAAGGTGGAGAGTGTATCAGCTTCTCGAACCTGAAAAGGGAGCTGGTTCCAGAGGAGAGGAGCTTGGTAGCTAAAAGCTCTGCCCCCTGTTCTACATTGAAACACTCTAGGAACCACAAGTAGCCCAGCGCTCTGAGAACGAAGTGTTCTGCTGGGAGCATAAGGAAGTATGAGGTCTTTAAGATAAGAAAGAGCTTTATCATTCAGTACTTTGTGGGTGAGTAGGAGAATATTAAATTCTATCCTACATTTTACAGGCAGCCAGTGCAGAGAAGCTAATGTAGGAGAAATGTGATCTCTCTTTCTAAGTCCTGTCAGAACTCTGGCTGCAGCATTTTGAATAAGCTGTAGGCTTTTTAAGGAGCTGTTAGGACATCCTATGAGTAAGGAGTTACAGTAGTCCAGCCTAGAGGTAACAAATGCATGGATCAGTTTCTCTGCATCGCTCTGAGAGAGGATGCTTCTGATTTTAACTATATTTCTAAGATGGAAGTAGGTGGTTTTGGAGATTTGTTTAATGTATGATGTAAAAGAGAGATCCTGGTCAAAGATGACACCAAGGTTCCTCACAGTAGAATTTGAAGCTAATGTTATGCCATCCAGGATGGCTATCTGACTCAATAGGGTCTCTCTCAGATTTTTAGGCCCAACAATAAGAATCTTGGTTTTATCTGAGTTTAGTTAAAGGAAGTTTTGGGACATCCAGGATTTGATGTCTTTTAAACAACCCTGAATTTTGACTAGTTGATCTGTGTCATTTGATTCCAAGAACATATATAACTGAGTATCATCTGCGTAAAAATGAAAATTAATAGAATGCTTTCTAATAATCTCACCTAGAGGAGACATGTATAGGCTAAACAGAATTGGACCAAGCACAGAACCCTGTGGTATTCCATAGCTAATTCTTGTGCATGTGGAGAATTTCTCATTAACATGAACTAACTGGAATATGTTCAACAAATAGGATTTAAACCATCCCAATGCTGTTGCTTTAATCCAGATTCTATGTTCTAGTGTCTGTAATAGAATGTTATGATCAATTGTATCAAATGCAGCACTAAGATCTAACAGGACAACAGGACAAGGACAAAAACTAGACCATTGTCCGAAAGCTAATAGAAGATCATTAGTAACTCTAACCAGAGCTGTTTCTGTGCTATGATGTTTTCTAAATCCTGACTGAAAATCTTCGTACAGGTTATTCCCACTCAGGTGGTAAGATAATTGTTTAGCCACGATTTTTTCAAGAATCTTGGAAATAAAGGGTAAATTTGAAATGGGCCTATAGTTGGCTAGTTCTCCAGGGTCCAGGGTTGGTTTTTTCAATAAAGGTTTGACCACAGCCACATTAAAAGCCTGTGGTACATAGCCTAGTTGTAAAGATTGGTTGATTTGATTTAATATGGACGAGCTGATTAAAGGTAGAACTTCTTTGAGTAATCTGGTTGGGATTGGATCTAAAAGACAAGTGGACAACTTGGAAGAGTTCATTATTGAGGTTAACTCCATATGAGTTATGGGGAAGAAGCTGTCTAGGTAAGACAGAGGATTTGGAATATTTAAAGTTGATGGATCTTGACAGTGCTTTCTGTCATTTGGAAGAAGTCACTGCTGAATGTTTTTTTTAATGGCGATAATTTTATTAGTAAAGTAGTTCATAAAGTCATTGCTGCTGAGATTTAAGGGGATAGTAGACTCAACACAACTACTGTATGACTCTTAGTCAGCCTGGCTACAGTGCTGAAAAGAAAAGAAAAGACCAGTAGAGGGAGCACCGTACACCCGTATGCTCCAATAAGGTGCCTAGAGGAAGTTCGCTCTTTTCCACTGGCATGGGCACGGGATGTGGGGATTAGAATTGCAGGCTATGCAAACGGGTGGCTTTAACTCAGGTATACCAGTATTAGTTACACAGCTGACAGGAGCAGATATGACAGGCGGTGGTTGGTATACAAAACTGAATGTATGACAGGGCACAAGAGATTAGTTGTTTGTGTAAGAATGTTCAGTTCAGTATTGCACCTAACCAGCACATGACGACTGTGTTGGATAAGAAATACCACAAAGGCACAATTTTTCCATTACATTGTGCATTACCGCCACCTACTGTATCTACCCATCAACTCTCTTTAAGAACTTCACAAAAAAAAGTGAAGTTAGTTACTGTTGTTCAGTGATCTAACATTCCATTATTCGTTTATCCAGCCCTGTATCCTCCAAAAACCTCAAAACAGCTTTATACTCCATATCACCTGCTTTCAATAAGCAATTCAATTCAATTTATATTACATACAATTCCAACTTTGTTTTATTTACTCTTAAGCAATCCATCATCCTTTTCCTTTGAATCAAATATTTTGGACAATAGACTGTTGCATGCTCTACTGTTTCTTCTGCTGTACATTCACACTCTTCTGTCCCATGCTTTTTTCTAGACCTGTATGTTCAAACCTCATTCTGAAAATCAGATCATCCCTCCTTCGATTCCCACTACATCCTACTAGTGTTGCCACTTTCCTTTGTATGTTGTAGTATGTTCTTCCTTTACTTCGCTGCCAATTAATTTTTACTCTTTCTTCTACTATACTATTTATTTCTCCTTTACTATACTTCATTTCAATATCCACACTTTCTCTTCCTGCTGCTTTTTTGGCCTGTTTGTCATATACCTCTATTCCTATATGTTTTATTATCACCCTTTGTGGCCTACATATCTCTACCCACTTACATGCATACAATATTCCCACTAATTCCGCTGTAAACACCAATAACCCGTCACTAATTCTTCATCCTTGCTCTACCTCAATCTCACTCCACTTGTTGTCCTGGATGCCTCCATGTATATTTTTATATACCCTCTATACCTTATATCAATGTATTTTTCCACCTCTATATCTTCTATTACCCATGGTGGAACTACTGACAGCGGCATCGCTTGTCTTGGCTCTTTGGTTCCTACTTCCATTATGTTCAGCAGCTCTTCTATTACCCACCCAAAACTCCTAAATTTCCCTAATCTGGTCTTCTGGTCTTGAAATTGTCTTAACACTACAGTACCCTTGATGGATGACTTTCCACGTGTCCTTTTAAATTGGCCCAGTAATTAATTGGACAATTAATTGGACATTTTGATGTGTAAAAGTTCATATTAATGTTGAACCAATCCTATTTTTCTGTTTCCCCCCTCTTCCTGGTGATTCAATTCAATTTCAATTCAATTTTATTTATATAGCGCCAAATCACAACAAAGTTATTTCAAGGCACTTTACAAAGTAAGGTTTAAAACCTCACACAACTAAACCCAACAAATCCCACATACAGCAAGCATTTAATTTGACAGCAACAGTGGAGAGGAAAAACTCCCTCTCTAACGAGGAAGAAACCTCCAGCAGAACCAGACTGGATGTGGGTGGCCATCTGCCTCGACCGGTTGGGGTGAGAGGATAGAGAGATAGAAAAGCACAGCAACAAGCAACAACAAGCAACAACAGAGCATAGGCAGGATGGTAGGACCAGGGACTGGACGCAGGCAGAATGGTTGGATCCGCAGCTGCCCATCACAGACACCAAACTTTGAGTCCAATGATACCTGTAGGTGAGGACAGAGAGGGAGAAAGAGTTGGGGTTGGGGGGGGGGGGGGGGGGGGGGGGGGGGGGGGGGGGGTGGAGAGAAGCACAACTACTGGACAGAAAGAGACAAGGTTAGTTAAACATGGGACAATGATGGGAGGTTATGGGACAGAGGAGGTAGAAGGAAACAGAGGAGCTCAGTGTATAAATTAAGTCCCCCAGCAGTCTATGTCTATTGCAGCTTAACTAAGAGATGGTTCCTGTGACTAACAATAATTGCCAGTGACCCGAACCATCTCTAACTATAAGCTTTATCAAAGAGGAAGGTTTTAAGCCTAATCTTAAAGGTGGAGAGTGTGTCAGCTTCTCGAACCTGAAGAGGGAGCTGGTTCCAGAGGAGAGGAGCTTGGTAGCTAAAAGCTCTGCCCCCTGTTCTACATTTAAACACTCTAGGAACCACAAGTAGCCCAGCGCTCTGAGAACGAAGTGTTCTGCTGGGAGCATAAGGAACTATAAGGTCTTTAAGATAAGAAGGAGCTTTATCATTGAGTACTTTGTATGTGAGTAGGATAATTTTAAATTCTATCCTACATTTTACAGGCAGCCAGTGCAGAGAAGCTAATGTAGGAGAAATGTGATCTCTCTTTCTAAGTCCTGTCAGAACTCTGGCTGCAGCATTTTGAATGAGCTGTAGGCTTTTTAAGGAGCTGTTAGGACATCCTATGAGTAAGGAGTTACAGTAGTCCAGCCTAGAGGTAACAAATGCATGGATCAGTTTCTCTGCATCGCTCTGAGAGAGGATGCTTCTGATTTTAACTATATTTCTAAGGTGGAAGTAGGCGGTTCTGGAGATTTGTTTAATGTATGATGTAAAAGAGAGATCCTGGTCAAACATGACACCAAGGTTCCTCACAGTAGAATCTGAAGCTAATGTTATGCCATCCAGGGTGGCTATCTGACTCAATAGTGTCTCTCTCAGATTTTTAGGCCCAACAATAAGAATCTCGGTTTTATCTGAGTTTAGTTGAAGGAAGTTTTGGGACATCCAGGATTTGATGTCTTTTAAACAACCCTGAATTTTGACTAGTTGATCTGTTTCATTTGGTTCCAAGGACATGTATAGCTGAGTATCATCTGCGTAAAAATGAAAATTAATAGAATGCTTTCTAATAATCTCACCTAGAGGAGACATGTATAGGCTAAACAGAATTGGACCCAGCACAGAACCCTGTGGTACTCAATAGCTAATCCTTGTGCGTGTGGAGAATTTATCATTAACATGAACAAACTGGAATCTGTTCAACAAATAGGATTTAAACCATCCCAATGCTGTTCCATTAATCCCGATTCTATGTTCTAGTGTCTGTAATAGAATGTTATGATCAATTGTATCAAATGCAGCACTAAGATCTAACAGGAGAACAGGACAAGGACAAAAACTAGACCATTGTCCGAAAGCTAATAGAAGATCATTAGTAACTCTAACCAGAGCTGTTTCTGTGCTATGATGTTTTCTAAATCCTGACTGAAAAACTTCGTACAGGTTATTCCCACTAAGGTGGTCAGATAATTGTTTAGCCACGATTTCTTCCAGAATCTTGGAAATAAAGGGTAAATTTGAAATGGGCCTATAGTTGGCTAGTTGTCCAGGGTCAAGGGTTGGTTTTTTCAATAGAGGTTTGACCACAGCCACCTTAAAAGCCTGTGGTACATAGCCTAGTTGTAAAGATTGGTTGATTTGATTTAATAAGGATGAGCTGATTAAAGGTAGAACTTCTTTGAGTAATCTGGTTGGGATTGGATCTAAAAGACAAGTGGACGACTTGGAAGAGTTAATTATTGAGGTTAACTCCATATGAGTTATGGGGGAGAAGCTGTCTAGGTAAGACAGAGGATTTAATAAATTTAAAGTTGATGGGTCTAGACAGTGCTTTCTGTCATTTGGAAGAAGTCGCTGCTGAATGTTTTTTCTAATGATGATAATTTTATTAGTAAAGTAGTTCATAAAGTCATTGCTGCTGAGATTTAAGGGGATAGTAGACTCAATACAGCTATGACTCTTTGTCAGCCTGGCTACAGTGCTGAAAAGAAACCTGGGGTTGTTTTTGTTTTCCTCAATTAGGGACGAATAATATGTTTTTCTAGCAGCACAAAGTGCTTTTTTATATTTCATTAGACTGTCCTTCCATGCAATGCAGTTTACATTTATTTTGTTGGAACGCCACTGTCTTTCTAGTTGTCTAGTCCTTTGCTTTAGGCTGCGGATGTCTGAGTTATACCACGGAGCTAACCTCCTCTGATTTACTGTCTTCTTCTTCAGAGGAGCCACTGTGTCTAACATTGTACGTAGAGAAGCTGCAGCATCATCTACAAGACAGTCAACCTGTTCATAAGGATTAAGGTGACTGTTCTCTGTGTATCTACAAGACATTGAGGCAAAAGATGATGGAATCATCTGCTTGAATCTGGCAACAGCATTGTCAGATAAACATCTGCTATAGTAACATTTCTTTCCAGCTGTTATAGGGTCAGTTGTACTAAATTCAAAAGTTAATAAGAAATGGTCAGATAACAGAGGGTTTTGGGGAAGAACTATTAAATTATCAATTTCAACCCCATATGTCAGGACAAGATCTAGGGTGTGGTTAAAACGATGAGTGGGTTCATTTACCTGCTGTGTAAAACCAATAGTGTCTATTAAGGAGTTAAAAGCAGTGCTGAGACAGTTGCTGTCAACATCTACATGAATGTTAAAGTCTCCCACTACAATGACTTTATCTGTGCTAAGAACTAAGTCAGATAAGAATTCAGAGAATTCAGTTAAGAACTCTGAATATGGAGCAGGAGGACGGTAAACAATACAAAATACAACTGGCTTCTGAGTTTTAGAGTCTGGGTGAGAAAGGCTCAGAGTGAGGCTCTCAAATGAGTTATAACTATGTTTAGGTTTAGGAGTAATTAATAAATCTGATTTATAAATGGCTGCTACTCCTCCACCTCTACCTGTACATCTTGGAACATAATAGTTGATGTGACTCATTGGAGTCGAGTCATTTAAAGTAACATATTCATCCTGCTGCAGCCAGGTTTCAGTGAGACAGAACAGATCTATGTGATGGTCACTTATCAAGTCATTTATTAAAAAGGATTTAGATGAGAGAGATCTGATATTTAATAAACCACACTTCATTAGCTTACCATTACTTTGTTCTGTAAGAGGAACTGTTTTGATGTTTATTAAATTCTGGTAAGTCACTCCTCTTTGATTTGTTTGTGACTTGTATAATTTAGGTGGTCGAGAAGCAGACACAGTCTCTATGCGATAACTAAGACTAAGAGTGGGTCGCGGCTGTAGAGAACATGCAGAGAGGCGTGTAAGACTGCGACTCTGCGTCCTGGGCTCCACTCTGAGTTGTCACGGAGTGGGGGGACTAAGCAACATGGCCATATTACTAGAAAGCAGAGAGGCTCCGTTCAACGTGGGATGGACGCCGTCTCTTCTAATCAGCCCAGGTTTTCCCCAAAAAGTGCTCCAATTAGCCACAAAGCCCACATCGTTTGCAGGACACCACCTAGACAACCAGCGGTGGAGCGATGACAGCCGGCTATACATGTCATCGCTGGTCACATTGGGGAGGGGTCCAGAGAAAACTACGGAGTCCGACATTGTTTTGGCGAACGAACACACCGACTCAATGTTAGTTTTAGTGACTTCCGATTGGCGTAACCGGGCGTCATTAGCTCCTGCGTGTATTACGATCTTAGCGTACTTACGTTTATCCTTAGACAGGAGCTTAAGATAAGACTCAATGTCGCCCGCTCTGGCCCCAGGCAAACACCTAACTATGACCGCTGGATTCTCTAACTTCACGTTTCGGACTATGGAGTCACCAATGATCAGAGTGGGTTTCTCAGCGGGTGTGTCGCTGAGTGGGGAAAATCTGTTTGAAACGTGAAGCGGTTGGTGGTGAACCGTGGGCGCCTGCCTAAAGCTACGTTTCTTACGAGCCGTGACCCAGTCGTTGCCCAGCTGTCTGGGACCTGCCGGGGGACTGGTAGCAGCTAAGCTAGGAGGCTCCGCACCGGCTAAAGGGACCTGGCTAGCTGGCCTGTTTTCTAAAGTGCGAAGCCGAGACTCTAAGTCTAACAACCTCGCCTCCAACCCTGCAACTAGCGTACACCTATTACAGATACCATTACCATCACTAAAGGAGGCAGAGGATAAGCTAAACATAAGACACACCGAGCACCGAACGGAGCGAGAGGGAGAGGAAAAGGGGGAAGCCATAGCAGGAAAGTAAGCTAGGAGCTACGCTAGCGGAGAAAACACTTAGATAACAGTGTAAATCAGCAGGACGTTTAATGAAAGGAAAAGATGCTTGAGTGTTACAAGCTTGTTTTGCAACGTTCAGCAGTCGCTATCAGATATAAAACGATAATATTTAGAAAAGAGCGGAGAGTAACGCTGTACACACACAGCGGCAGCAAACCTCAGTAACCGGAAGTGACGCGATACGCTTACCGTCAGTCAGCCAACCACCGTTGGACTTGTTGAGATGATGTTAATATTTTGTGCTGTAATCCTATAAAAGTTTTAACGAACTTTGGCCTAAGTGTTGCCATTCTTATTGGCTGCCAGACCTGTCAATCTCGCATTGGTGGGAACCTTTTTTTGATCCTGGAGAATGAATATTAGATCAATATGATTAAACATTAGTTAGATATTTATATATAAGATTTGTTTTGGTTATGTTAATTACTTTTATAGTTATAGACATGAAAACATTTAGAGTTTTACAAAAAGCCTTTGCAATTTTGTTCTGCTTAGTGTTATAAAAATTATTTCTTTGTTGAGATGATGTTAATATTTTGTGCTGTAATCCTATAAAGGTTTTAACGAACTTTGGCCTAAGTTTATTGAGGTTTTATCATACTGTACTGTAGGTGCATTGATAAACCAATCATTTGGAGAGTTGCGAACTATCCCTAGACCCTGTCTAAAGCCTTTTATTTGAAGTAAGTTATATTGGGTGATTTTCCAAATTGCGACGCCCTTGGCAATGTACACCTAGGTTTGTGTGGCCATTCTTATTGGCTGCCAGAACTGTCAATCTCGCATTGGTAGGTACCTTTTTTTGATCCTGGTGAATGAATACTAGATCAATATGATTAAACATTAGTTAGATATTTATATATAAGATTTGTTTTGGTTATGTTAATTACTTTTATAGTTATAGACATGAAAACATTTAGAGTTTTACTAAAAGCCTTTGTAATTTTGTTCTGCTTAGTGTCCAGAGGAGAGGAGCGTGGTAGCTAAAAGCTCTGCCCCCTGTTCTACATTGAAACACTCTAGGAACCACAAGTAGCCCAGCGCTCTGAGAACGAAGTGTTCTGCTGGGAGCATAAGGAAGTATGAGGTCTTTAAGATAAGAAAGAGCTTTATCATTCAGTACTTTGTGGGTGAGTAGGAGAATTTTAAATTCTATCCTACATTTTACAGGCAGCCAGTGCAGAGAAGCTAATGTAGGAGAAATGTGATCTCTCTTTCTAAGTCCTGTCAGAACTCTGGCTGCAGCATTTTGAATAAGCTGTAGGCTTTTTAAGGAGCTGTTAGGACATCCTATGAGTAAGGAGTTACAGTAGTCCAGCCTAGAGGTAACAAATGCATGGATCAGTTTCTCTGCATCGCTCTGAGAGAGGATGCTTCTGATTTTAACTATATTTCTAAGATGGAAGTAGGTGGTTTTGGAGATTTGTTTAATGTATGATGTAAAAGAGAGATCCTGGTCAAAGATGACACCAAGGTTCCTCACAGTAGAATTTGAAGCTAATGTTATGCCATCCAGGGTGGCTATCTGACTCAATAGGGTCTCTCTCAGATTTTTAGGCCCAACAATAAGAATCTTGGTTTTATCTGAGTTTAGTTAAAGGAAGTTTTGGGAAATCCAGGATTTGATGTCTTTTAAACAACCCTGAATTTTGACTAGTTGATCTGTGTCATTTGATTCCAAGAACATATATAACTGAGTATCATCTGCGTAAAAATGTATATTTTTATATACCCTCTATACTTTATATCAATGTATTTTTCCACTTCTATATCTTCTATTACCCATGGTGGAACTACTGACAGCGGCATCGCTTGTCTTGGCTCTTTGTTGCCTACTTCCATTATGTTCAGCAGCTCTTCTATTACCCACCCAAAACTCCTAAATTTCCCTAATCTGGTCTTCTGGTCTTGAAATTGTCTTAACACTACAGTACCTTTGATGGATGACTTTCCACGTGTCCTTTTAAATTGGCCCAGTAATTAATTGGACAATTAATTGGACATTTTGATGTGTAAAAGTTCATATTAATGTTGAACCAATCCTATTTTTCTGTTTCCCCCCTCTTCCTGGTGATAAACCAATCATTTGGAGAGTTGCGAACTATCCCTAGACCCTGTCTAAAGCCTTTTATTTGAAGTAAGTTATATTGGGTGATTTTCCAAATTGCGACGCCCTTGGCAATGTACACCTAGGTTTGTGTGGCCATTCTTATTGGCTGCCAGACCTGTCAATCTCGCATTGGTGGGAACCTTTTTTTGATCCTGGAGAATGAATATTAGATCAATATGATTAAACATTAGTTAGATATTTATATATAAGATTTGTTTTGGTTATGTTAATTACTTTTATAGTTATAGACATGAAAACATTTAGAGTTTTACAAAAAGCCTTTGCAATTTTGTTCTGCTTAGTGTTATAAAAATTATTTCTTTGTTGAGATGATGTTAATATTTTGTGCTGTAATCCTATAAAGGTTTTAACGAACTTTGGCCTAAGTTTATTGAGGTTTTATCATACTGTACTGTAGGTGCATTTTTTCCAGGTGAGGATGGAATTTTTTCTTATTTTTATGTGTTCCAAGTTCATTAACTTTTCACCAGTAACACATAAACTAATATTTACAACGCAAATCACATCTCACCAAATGCAGTCAAATAGCCCTTATGGTTGCAGAAATATCTGTATGTCCATCTGACTATGCAACACAGCTTAGTTTTTCTTTCACATTGTGCTTTCCTTTAAAATCCATTTATCTTTAGGTATGACTTCATAATACATAACGTCGTATGTAACATGCTGCTGGTGGTATTTTCAAGATTTTACATTTTTTTCTTTTCAGTTCTTTTCCTTAGTAGTGGCAGATGCTTTACAACAAACAGCTTCACACCGGCTCAATGATCTGTCACTATTGAAGGATATACATAATATGACCTTTCCTACCCCTGAGGGTTCACACATGTTCACACACCTAGTATTTTCATCTAAATTCTAAAAAGAAACGTTTGATAAAATGAGACACTCTACTCTAATATCAAATCGAATGGTGTGCCTGCTTTCCACCACCCAGACCCAGCACAAAACAGTATTCTAGCCTCCATTTGAAACCTGATTGTGATGTGATGTGACCTGTGGTGATGAAACCAACTAATAACTCAGCAGTATCTTCTAACCAACCCCTAACCTTTTAACGTATGCCTTGTAACATGAGATGTCCACTCAGCGGCAGTCCTGGCCAATTTGACGCCCTGGACAAGATCATGATTTTGTGCCCACGAACTTTGAGGGGAGCACAGAGACCAGCTTTATTACATGACAACATTATTACCAGTAATATGAGATATCAAGATTTTTTTTCAAAAGAAAATGAGACTAAATTACAGTTTATGTTCACCTCTCTGGTCAAATTAACCCCTCCTCCTATTTACTGCATGGTTCTGTCCATCTATCTGGATCCTATAGACTACTGATGAGATATTCAGATGTTAACAGTTAAAGCAGCAATGTCCTCACGGTCAACGAAGCATAAATCTGTCCATCAGACACAAAAAGAACGATTTAACAAAGCAGAAATAGACATGAAGGGCCCATAATAACTCTCAAATTTTTTTAGTTAGTGATACCTTTATTTCACACCCTATGTATTGTACTTGCAGCACGTGCACAGCTACACAGTCAGCCAACAGAATGAAAAATGTCTACACAAGGCGTTCATTTTCGCATTATATTAAGTTGTAGAACATGAGCTGCTACTGTTTTTTCTTCTAAGCTGAAGCTCGCTTACAAACGGGGAAAATAAGTAAAATAAGACGTGCTATTTGAAGAACTACTTTGCAACATCCAAGAATGAAGCTCTCATCCTGACTGGTTTACAAAATCAATCTTTTAACACGTTTCCTACTCACATGAAAGGCGTCACAATTCAATAACGTACATTTTTCACTATTGAAAATGAAATTAATTTTGACTAAATACTAATACATTTTCGTCCAAACAAATGATAATTTATCACACAGCTACAGTACTGTATATTCAAACTTACAACCTTAGTATTACCAGTACTGTATTCTAACCTGCAGAAGATAGTGATCAGTACAATTGAACAGTACACGTTTCGATTTTGCATTTTGGTGCGCTAGGCGACATCGCGATTTTACACCCTCCTCCCCCTGTATGCGTATACGCACATGTTTTTGTTGGAGGCTTGGAACTGGTGGGCGCCGGGCGGCCATGCCTACAGTAAAACCGCCACTGAGTCCACTCACACTTCATCCATATGTTATTGTGGTCAAACCAACTTATTAATAACCAAATGCCCTGTGACCCCCAGGAACAACCACGGTTAAAAGGTTGACATAAAACAAAGGCACATTCCTCAATATCTAACTTCCGTACTAGATCTAATTATGCTCAATGTTCATCACTGTCTTTCAGACTGAGCATGTGTAACCTGTCAGAGAGAAGCTGTGAAGCTCTGTCCTCAGTTCTCAGCTCTCAGTCCTCTAGTCTGATTGAACTTGACCTGAGTAACAACAACCTGCAGGATTCAGGAGTGAAGCTACTGTCTGATGGACTGAAGATCCCTCAATGTCAACTGGAGACTCTCAGGTTAGGATTCATTATCCTAAGTAGCATTTTACAGTTTGTAAGTGGTCATACTAGCATGACATGGTTAATAAATGGTTAAAAAGTCATCTTCATTTCATTAATTGGGCACTGTCCGTGGTCTCAGAGCCTTATTATCACATTGCTGATGTTTTTACTGTAAATGTGATTTGTGTGTCTTCAGACTGTCAGGTTGTCTGGTCAAAGAGGAAGGCTGTGCTTCTCTGGTCTCAGCTCTGAGCTCCAACCCCTTTCATCTGAGAGAGCTGGACCTGAGCTACAATCATCCAGAAAACTCATGGGAGAACCTGCTGTCTGGAGTGGAAGATCCAACCTGGAGACTGGACACACTCAGGTATCAAAAAACTGACTGAGGAAAGTAGGAATGTAAATATTTTTGTCATTATATTTTACCTGTGATTAGTATGGTGACAGGTATACACATGTGGGCTAAACTGTTCGTATCCCTCTGTTAATGAAGGAAACCCCACAGTGGTCATAACCTGAAAGTGACAAAAGTAATAATAAATCAAAGTTGACTGAAAATTAACCAATGAAAATAAGACATTGTTTTCAATTTCATCTGGCACAGGGTGTCTTGAAGCATTTTTGAACATTATTCTGCACTAGAGCGAGCTAAAATTGAAATTAATCTGCCTAAGATAGTCATTATGTGAAGAGAAGAAAATGAACAAGCACTTCAACTAAACCTCCCTAGTAAACAATAGTACCACTTCACAATCTTACTTTACAAATCAGAACATGTAGAGAATGTTGGACAGGAGGATAACACTCAGTACATGGAGAGCAGGGTTTGGTCAATCAGCCAGAGCACATGGCTGCACGTGTATGTGTGTGTGAGCTGACAGAGAGGGGTGTGGCATGTAAATGTTGGTGGCAAGAAGAAACTAAGTGGAAAAAAGGTACTTTTACATGTTGACATTAATACTTAGCCGGCTAAACCAAGTTGGATCAGTTACTATCTTAAGCTTCACTTTTCAATTAGTTATTTTAAAATTCTCTTACTATGAAGAAAATTAAACTGTTCACACCTTGAGGTGCATTTACTTTTAATATTCATCATTGCACCAATATTTAGTATAGAAGGAAAAATTATAGCGAAAATCACAGCGATATGGTTCTGGGTTCGATTTCCGGAGGCGGCCCTGGTGCCTTTCTGTGTGGAGTTTGCATGTTCTCCCCGTGTTTGCATGGGTTCTCTCCGAGTTTTCACAGTTTTTGTGCATTATTTTAACAACTGTCCCAGATAAGCAGAATTTTCCAACATCTGGGTTAACAACTACAGGGAACAATATACTGTGACTCCATCATGCAGACCAGTTCAGATGTAAATGATCTTCTATAAAACCAGGTGTTTGTCTGGACACTGCTGGCAGTGCAACCTCTTTACATTGGTCCCAGCCGAGCAGAACTTTCCAGTAGCTGGATTAATAACAGCCACAGTATAACAGTTTTCATGCAGATTAAAGTGATTATCTGGCCTAAAGTGAATGCCGCATGTTTAGTCTGATCTAACGTTTGCTTCAGCTGCTGTTTTTTGTGTTTATTACTTTTAGCCTTTTTTTCATTTTATCTGGACAACCATTAAATATTCACAGGCTCCACACTTCATTCTGCTAAACAGAGTTGTATTCAAGAATCCTATTATACAATATTGCCTATTAACTATTGATTGTGAACATTAAAATTTCCCTTTAGTAGTTAACACATGTGCCTCTGTAGGTGTAACAGGCAGGTACCAAGTAACAAACCAAACCCACTCTGTTTGAAGCTTTTATTTAAAAATAAAAAGATGCACACATGCAATTGGCAGCTCCATGTACAGTAGAGACAAGCACTTTAGAAGCTCAAATCTTCTCAGTCTGGAATTACAGAAAGAAATTCATACATTGTTACATAACAGAGGAGATTATAGTACAAATTAGTAATGCTCAAGTCCAGAAATGGTAACACCAGAGAATGGACCAAAGAATACAGTGAAGAAAACTAGAGTGCGACATCTGATGCTAGTTATACAATCTTAGGTTGAAGTCTTTTCCAAAACCTTGAGACAATGAAACTTGAGAATGCAAATGATTGCAAATGTTAACCCGGTTGTCAAAATTCAAAACGTGGCCAAAAAGCTAAAACACTTCCTATAAGTGAAAATCCACAAGATGAATCTAGAAAAGAAGGAAACATGTGGCTGAGTGTTCATGCGTTGGCATGAAAAGAATTTAAAAGTACGTGGCATTAGATGAATATCCATGAGATCTTTGTAAAAACGTGATGCGTGAACAATTGACACTCAAATGCAGTCTAGAATTACAGTAAAGGACAGACTCTCACAAAATAAGTTCGTACATGGGTTTATGGGATTATATTTACGCCAAGACAATGAAAGTAAAGACACTAAGAACTGGAACTTTTATGAGGTGCCGTGAGGGACATTATTCAGAATCATCCTCTTACACACACAAGCAAATCATTTACCTGCTATCTGAAAAACAGGTATAAGGTTCCTCACGTTGCCTCATGATATATTGTATCTCATATAACTCATCACCTATTGCTTTGTAGATCCCAAGATAAAGATCCATTTTTGTGTTTGTGCTTCCATCTGAACACAATCCATTAGAGCCATGTAATGTCCATGTCTGCATGTCTCTGACCCCCTCCTTCTTTCAGGGTGGAGCCTGGTGGAATCCGATGGTTAAAAACAGGTCTGAGCAAGTGTAAGTGTGTTTTTACTGAGATCAGCAACATTCAACCATGAGTCGTGATCAAACTGATGATAGATCAATAACTGCAGCTGGATTGTGTCTTGTTCTTTCCATCAGATTTCTGTCAACTCACAATTGACACAAACACACTGCACAGAAAACTACAACTGTCTGACAACAGCAGGAAGGTGACACGTGTGAAGAAGGATCAGTCATATACCGATCATCCAGACAGATTTGACCACTGGCCTCAGCTGCTGTGTAGTGATGGTCTGACTGGTCGCTGTTACTGGGAGGTTGAGTGGAGAGGATTGGTTGATGTGTCAGTGAGTTACAAAGGAATCAGAAGGAAAGGACAGAGTAAAGACTGTGTGTTTGGATACAATGATCAGTCCTGGAATCTGCGCTGCTCTAAGAGTAGTTACTCAGTTTGTCACAATAACAAAGAAACCTTAATTTCTTCTTCTTCCTCTGAGTCTAACAGAGTATCAGTGTATGTGGACTGCTCTGCTGGTTCTCTCTCCTTCTACAGAGACTCCCATGGCAAACTGATCCACCTTCACACCTTGAACACCACATTCACTGAACCTCTTTATCCTGGGTTTAGGTTCTGGTCTCCTGATTCCTCAGTGTCTCTGTGTGAAGTGTAGCAGAGTTTAATCCTGTTGGAGAAATGTTGTCACTGTTGATCACATAGTTAAATCATTTTCTTTCTGAACCAGTTCTGTTCTATGTATTTAATGAGCTAATTTTATAAATGTCATATGCAAATGTAAATCATCATTAGGTTGATAACACAATTGTGCTTTGCCTCATGTTTGATAGACTATGGGACAACTGACAGCATGGATCATTGCACATAATCTGGTTCTTTTACATGTTTTCTGTTAGGAGGAATTTACTATTTTTGGGTTTTATGTTTAATCTGCTGTAAGCACTAGTGAAGTAGACATTTATCTTACTGCTGAACTGCTGCCCTGTATGAACTCTGTTAACGTTTGCATTAACTACTGTATGTCAAGCACAGGGCTCCGCGCCACGGAAACAGACACTGACTGAAACTTGGTTGCAAGTGAACACACGACGTTACTGTCACGCCATCGCCTAGAACATATTGAGCTTGGCGTTCTCTTTCCCTTTCCTCCGCAAGTATTCCTGTCCAGATCTTCAGATACTTCTTGAATATCCTCATTGTCTGTCTGCGATGCCTTTTACATTACCTTGTTTCACTCTCTTCCTGACATCAGGATTATTAAGCAAATGACAGATGTACTTTTATTGTCAATACTATTGCAAGATTTAATAAATACTGTTAATACTTTTAACCAGTTCTGAAGTCCATTTTAAATTAAATTACATATATAAATATAAATTATAAATTATAAATATAATATAAATTACAGTACCCACACTAATTACTCCACAAAAAAACTGACTGAAAAATATGCTTGAATATGATATTGGAAGCATAATGCATTTATAGGACAAAGTTACAGAAATCTTGTGGTTTATTTGTGTTAGGGAAATTGTTAGTTCCCTGCAAATCTTAAATAAAGCAGACACAGTTGAGACCTTCTTCAGGATTTTACTTGCAAGGAGTGAGCAGTTTACAGCAAAGGCAACTTCCGCTCACTGAAGAGAAGACAAGGATTCAGCTCATAATATGTATTGCTTTCTGGGAGGTGCATAGTCACACAGAACGTGGGAAATATTTCCTGCACAAAGCAAGCATTGGGCTCATCAGATAAGGATGCTACACACCGGTACTCCCTATTTCTAGCAGAGCAGAAGGGAGAAAACTTCAAGGCTATAGCACAGCTAACGAGGCTTCAGAAAAATATGTTTCAATGATTAAATGTAGTATTTTTCCAATAATTTGAATACAGTTTTATAAGCCTTTCCAGACTTATGTGCAGTTATTAACATCTTGCCTCTAGGCACCAGGTAATGATTAGCAGCATCTAGCTGCAGTATAACAGCACAGTGAAAATGTTATGTATTGTTGTTTGATGTCTATTATTGTACAAATAAATAATAATAAAGCACGTTCCCTAATAGAAGATGGATGTATTAAAGAATGATAGATCAAACAAAGCTCAGATGCAGGACTAAAAACGACATTATTAAAGTAGTATGTTAAATTGTTTTTGAAAGAAATAATGAAGGGTGGCACGGTGGTGCAGTGGGTAGCACTGTCGCCTCACAGCAAGATCTGGGTTCGATCCAGGAGCGGCCCTGGTGCCTTTCTGTGTGGAGTTTGCACGTTCTCCCCGTGTTTGCGTGGGTTCTCTCCGGGATCTCCGGCTTCCTCCCACAGTCCAAAGACGTGCATTAGGTTGATTGGACTCTCTCCATTGCCCGTAGGTGTGAGTGTGTGAGTGAATGGTTGTCTGTCTATGTGTTGCCCTGCGATGGACTGGCGACCTGTCCAGGGTGTACCCTGCCTCTCGCCCGTAGCCAGCTGGGATAGGCTCCAGCACCCCTGTGACCCCGCACTAGGGAGTAAGCAGTTTAGAAAATGGATGGAAAAATAATGAAGTTTTACAATGATTGGACCTACACCTTCATCATGTATACAGATCTGAGCCAGAAACCATGCATGGATGGGGCCAGAGGATGTGAAGTGTTACCCCACACACACAAATCTTTACACCTCATATCACATTTCAAGAGTTTCCCCTACATTATGACACCAAATGCTTTCAAATAGCCCTGAAATTGACATTTTTGAGAAGACCCCCCAGAAAATAGGCCTAGGGTGTAAAGGTTAACTCATCACTGTTGAAAATGTGTTCTCAATTCCCCAGAAAATTCACCTTTGATGATAATTTTAAATTAAATTGAAACACTAATTTCAAAGAAATATTCATCCTATAAGTTTATTATGTGAAATTGAGTGAAGATTATCAGCCACGGTAAGAAATGCACTATTTTGTAGACATCTTATCAAAGGTTTCCCTTTATTATGACACCACAACAATACTAATTTTATTATGGATTTCAGGAAGCTATACTGGAGCCTATAAAGATGTTTCGAAGAGCAGATTTAGAATGGACACAGATCATCAGCTGCAATAAACCTGCCTCCACTAGGTGGCACAAAGCACCATCAGAATCCAAACCCTGCCACCATCTGCACCTCCACCAGCACCTTTGTAGAATGTGTTCAAAACGAAAGATGATACAATGCAGTAAATCATAAAATACATTTATGTTTTATATAATACACATGTGTAACAGCTCCACCTTTGTTACAAAAGTACTTTCAAAATAAAATGATCAAACTAACTTTATTATTAAAAAAAGATCTTACTGTAGTTTAGTTTGTTAGTATAGTTCATGTTTGATTGCTTCACCGCTTGTTCTCTGCTCACGTTCCTTTTAATAACAGTAAAAATCAATTGTTGTGATGCGCTTAAAGGTGCCGCCCCTGGCACAGGCCGACACACCCAGTCTGCGCTTAACGTTGGTTCTGCACACACCGCCTAGAGGCCCGACACAAGAACCGGGCTCAGGTAAACTCTTAGACCACACGACTGGAGCGGAGCGGGACGGACACAGACTCCATCGTAGAAGCTAGAAGTTTACAGTAGTTTTTTGGTTATAGGTCAGCGCTTGTTCATCCAGGCTGCAGTGTAAAAGGACACCAGCGCGCCTTAAAGCGACGCACGGAGACTAAACTTAGACTGGTTCATAAAAGCAAGGAGAAGCTGCGACGGAACAAACAGCGCCAGACTCGCCATGAAGTTCGGTGTGAGGATTATTTTACTGGTGGTTCTGGTTACCGGGACGTTGACCCAGGAAGGTGAGAAACTGGTTCTGATTGTTGTAGAAAATGACCGTGTGCCGCTCAGTCAGTCTTTTTTCAGACTTTATTTAGCACGACTCACATCTGTGACTGAAGCCTTGATATAGAAGTGTCTTTTGCTTTATTTCGGTCTGGTGCATTGTTTCCTGTGTGAAACTGAGCCGTGACCACAGGCACGCAGAGCGCAGCGCCGTGGCACGACGTGTGGGCTGCCAGTTACAGCAATGGCCCCGTTATGGTTTATTCTAATTCCTATTATGGATGTGTTTGTGCTCATTCTCCACCATAAAGGTCTTTCAACGAAATATTGTTTTTTCCCTGCTAATGGGCCTTTACTTAGATGGAGCTTCACAAATCCACATCTTAAGATTCTATTAAAATACAACCAGAAGCTCAATTGTTCTTTTGAAGTTCAGTTTGATACTAACACACACAAAGTCACAGTGTCCACATGAGCTGTTCCACTTCCACTAAAGTTTGTTGGTGTGTGTTTCCGAGCGTCTGCATTAACGTAGTGTGTTACAAGTGTCTGGGCAGAATGTGTTGGAGTGTTTCTTTATGGAAACCACTCACTGGCTGCTGCAGTGACTCATGCTCCAAAGCTGCCTGTGTGTGAGTCAGTGTTGCCACAGCAGCCAGAAAACAGTGTGTCCGACTGACACACGTGTTTCACTGTGGAGGAGAGAACACAAAGCAGTAACAGCTGGTTAGTGAAGCGCACAAAAATACTACAGGTACTCACAAAAAAATGAACCTTGATTAAAAATAGAAGTGCTTTGGTAAAAATACACTACAAACTCTTATTAAATCATTTACAAACTTCCTGCTTGGTGTAAAAAATGTTGCAAGTTGTGCTGATTTGTTGTTGTTTCTCACATGTCTCTCACTCAGGATTTGATCTGTCGGATGCTCTGGGCGACGCAGGTGAGTAATTACCTTAAAACTGCAGATAGTGTGGATGATTGTGGGAATTTATTCCACTGTTTAATGTGATCAGGACATATTACTGGCCCAGGTTGGTCTGTTGTGTTCCTCTAGGTTTGTGTTCAAAAGAATCATGAGAGCAAACTAGAAGCGTAACCAAGGAGTCACTGTTCCCTTTAGATATTGATTTAATGTTTATTTTTAAATTATTTATTCACTAAAATGTCTAGAATAAAGAAGTGATTGATGTCAAATAATTTTTCCTAAAATACCCCAAACAGTGTGAAGGTGGAGAGCATTGGAGATGTTGTGTTGTGTTCAGATACTAATACATTATTTCCTCTAATTGTTCAGATCCAACGCCCGCAAAACCTGCAAAACCCCAAGAGCCAAAGAGCCCAGAGAAGCCTAAAGGCGGTGGTTAGTATCCTCTCACCTTGTAACTCTGATAACAGCACAGCAGTGACTGTTTGACTATTTGATGTGTTGTTTTTATTTTGGTTATTTGTTAGTTCTTATCAAAATCAGTCTGCTACTGTAGATTGATTTGTTAAAAAAGTAAAGTTTTAGTCTAAAGTCTAAATTGTTAACTTTTTAAACTAAGCACCTGGAAGAGAGTCAGTAAGTGGATTAGGATTTAAAACAATCTCTATTTGTGATTAATGCAAATTATTATACTAAAGGTTGTCCGAATTAATAATTATCTCATTAACTTTCTGTATTAATTTTAATTCGTAGTGAGACACTGTATTTACATTTACAAACTAAAGTTACGTGAGCAGATGACTAATCTTATTTCTTCTCTCTCCCCTTGATTTTTATTGTTTAAACTATTGGTTCCTTACTTTTTTTTGAAAAATAAGTCTAGACAGTTACTCTCTGCTGAGTAAGAGATTTTGTGCGGCTTCTAGTTAGATTGTGACAGTAAATTCCCTTTCCTGGGTCAAGCTGAGTGTAAGCAGGAGTCTGTGTGTGGGTGTTGATGGGTGGGGTCTTAGTTTCCCTACTGTGTTAACAGTGGGCACAGACCATAATACTCTTATCACTGTCACTTGAGGCGTTGCTTAGCAACCATTAGCCACATAGTTTGCCTTTTCTCCACATACTCATGATTCCCAGAGGATGAGTCACAGCAGGGACCTCGTGATCATTCAACATTACACTGAAATCTCCATCTGCAAAAACAAATGCAAAATGGAGGTGAAATTAACACTGCATCTGCTGTTTGCTGTCAGGGTGATTGAAACAATTGTCAGACATGTAATTATGATTATTACTATTAGTGTAAGTTGATCAGCGATGACCTTTATTGGGCTGGAACACCTGTTTGCTGTCAGCATGTGTGGACTAATCACACTTTCCGTCCTCTTCAGGTGAACTGGACCTTCTGGATGCATTTGGCCCAGGTAAAACTCAGATGTCAGTACAACAGGCAGAAACACATCACTGTAGCTGAAGTTAAGGATCGGCTATCAAACCTGAACTAAACAAACTCTAGACAATTCTGGATGTGACACTTCCAACGTGGATCTGCCTCCTTTTCTTAATCAGTATTTTTGGTTTGCAGCTGCACCAACTCTGAAACCCAAGAAGCCAAGTTCTGGAGATTCAGGTTGGTTGAGTGATCCGTTTGTGAACCAGAAAATGTTACAAGAAAAAAACTTGATTTAAAAAATGTGGTTTATGTGTGACCTTCCTCTGTTTGCGTCTCAGGTGGATTCAATCTAAATGACGCTCTGGGTCCAGGTAAAGCTGCCAGACTCTGAAATTACAATGTTTCTGACTAAATCATGGTTCAGCAGTCGAACGGGATTAAACTCAGAAAACACTGCTACCTGTAACTCCACTTTAGTTCAGACTGACTGTGACAATTCCAGTTATACATTATTTCAAGTTTACAATTCCTGTTCCCACAGACACCAACCCCAAACCTGACAAACCTGTCATCAACCCACCAAAGAGCGGAGAAGGTTAGTGGCCATCACTGCTGCTCTGTCTCGTTGTTCCTGTCATTAAATCCCAGTGCAGTCCTGAGTGTGTCCTGTTAGTTTGGGTCTGTGCTGTAGAGCTTTACTGTCATTCAGAAAGTTTGGAATCGCTCCTACTTTGATTGAGTCCAGTTTGTATTATCATGCTGTGACAGATGGATTGTTTGTCTTTATGACCCTGTAGTAGGTTTTGGCTCTGATGTTTTTTTCCAATCGTTACAGGCGGTGGAAATTTCGGTGACTCTGACTTGGATGATGTCACTGGAGGAGACTACAAACCTGACCGCACAGGAGGTAAAGGTGCGACCTCTCTCCTAGAGTCCAGCTCCTGTCATTTCTGTCTGCCTGAAGGCTTTCTCCTCAATAATTATAAGGATTTCCCTCTGTTGCTGCGTATTGAGGTTCACAACCACTGACTCACCCAAGCTCAGAACTCACCCTGATCATCGTGTGTCATCGATGTTTCCTGAAGGGAACTGAAAACCGCAGAGGACGGTGACATTGTGTGTTTGACTGAACCAAGTTGAACCTTCAGGCTTCAGCTCACTTCCTCTCAATCATGTGTGTCCACAGTTGTGCTTTTTTATTTATCTATTAATTATTTACCTCCCATGCTTTAAATAGACTTGTGTACCTTAACTTTTATCAAACACTGACAGTTACACTAGACCACAGAGCTGAGGCAGATGATGATGTGTTGATCCTGCGCTTTTTGAACAACCAATTGACTTCCTGAGCCACAGGAGCTCAAATGGACACAGGGTCCATGAACAGGGAGATGTTACAGGTATCATCCTTTTCCAATAGTAAATGGTTACGAGTGAAATCAGAAACGTGTTTACTTAAATGAGGCTAAACTCAGATTCCCAGTTCCAGTAGTTACGCTCTGGGTGAGCGTGTGGAGCTCGTCTGCTCGGCATTAGAGCCTGAATCACACTGGACTGACAAAAGAGTGAGTTCATAGAAGGAACTCTGTGATTCCTCAGCCTGGACACATCTGAGCATTACTTCAAAGCTGAACGTGTAGTTTGGTAGTTTAGTTAGGTTTGACACTGGCCTCATATTGTCGAGCTGCTTCAAAACTTCTATGTGGGATTTTAATGAATTGCCGCCATTTTAAGCATCTATTATTGCACACTCTTTGTTTGTTCATGTAACTCTTCACACTGTTTATCAGGTTTTCTTGCCAATAACATTTCTACTATTTGACTCCTTCCAAAAACACAAGAATACTTAATGTATATTCTAGATATTCCAACTTATTTAAAACTTTTAGATTGAAGGTTTCAGTGTGTGAACGATTACACACATTAAAGTTTGTCTTTCTGTTGATCACTGTTACAGTGACATTTCTCGCTGCGCAGCTTTAGACCAGTTTGTACGTGGACTTGTTGTGGTCGGACGCTGGGAGGACGATCCCTGTGCTTTTCGGCTGCAGAATGGGAGGAATTAAAGAAAGGGAAGGACTGAAAAGCCACAGGCCTCCAGTGTAATTAAAGGCACATGCTTGTTTTTCACATTTGATCCAGCATGAATGAAGCAGCAGCTACAGTAACCTATTATTAACTGCAGCGCTGAGTATTTCAGAGGGGACTTTACCCACGGTGGATAGAAACCCAGCCTGTACTGTATAAAAGCACAGGTAACTGATCTGACGTCTGCCTCTGTCCAGTAAACGTCTCACTGACTCGTGTCTTTTCTCTGTTTTGAATCCAGGCCGTGCGGTGGATCCAGGGTATGATCCTCAGGGTAGGTGTTTGATCCTGTGTGTTTCTACCATATGTCTAGTTAGCGCTAGTTCATCCGTTGGGTTCAGTTGGGAAGGAGGAGGAGCGTCCTCATACGCAGCTCCTGCTCAAGGCCGCGCTTCAGTCTGCTCACTGCTGATAATGTAACTGCAGGAAGGTGTGATCTGCTGCACAACATGGCTGAATAACTAGAAAAACTAGTCACAGACAGGCGGGAAGACAGTTTTTCCTGCAGCACAGACATATGGTGTGTTTTATAGGAGGACAGTTACTATAGTAGTTATTTAAACATTAAGGTTAGTTACATATTTAGGGCTTTATATTTTTTATTGGTTTATTGGGCTTTGGTTCAAGGGTTTCAGGACTGTGACAGTCTCATTCCTTTCTTACAGGGCCTTTAGTTATTGTGTTCAGTGTGTTAGCAGTGTGTTTGTACTAGTGCTACAGTATCAGCAGGTCACAGGTCCTGTTCATTTGTGCAGGAATGCTGGGTCTGAGTCTAGCTATCACTAGGAGATAAGAGGGTACGTGTTGGACAGGTCACCAGTTTATCTCAGGCCGCGGAGTCAGATAAACCTTTAAAACCCAAAACAATCAGATCAGCTGAATGGAGCCGACTCAGAGAAGAGGCTCCAGCAGAAACATGTTATTTATTGCATTGTGGGAAATGCAGGAGCTGATGTTTTTTAGTCTTGACCTATTTTAGGGATTCAGATTAAAGACATTAGTCCCTTGTGGTTCCCCAGGCAAAAGTCAAATCTCATGATAGTTTTGGTTTTCGTTTGGAAACGTCTGACCGTCACTGCCACTGTAGTTAATGTGTCGTCTGTCTCTTCCTCAGGTGGAGCCGATCATCCTCAAGGTAAATCCACCTCTTGTTCTGACCGTGTTCTGTGCTCTGCTGCATGTCCTTCCTGTCTTCGTGTGTAGTCTGTCAGCGTGAGTGTGGTCCCTGTGGAAACAATCTGTCCTTCTGCTTCTATTGGACGTTTCCTGTTTCCCGTCATTGAGGAGTTTTTTCTAACTGGTCCTGTTTGATCGAGTCCATCAGTTGTTGTGCTGGTGTTGTGTTTATTCCGCGTCCTGTCATTTAATGGGTTGTTTGTTTTGGCTTGATTCGGACTGGTCAGACTCTAGTTGAACTGTTCAGGCAGAGCTGGAGCGCTTGAGGTCTATTTACTCTTTACCAGGCAAAAGTGGTCGTTGAGGGCGATTTAACACTCACTACTGTAAGACCTTAATGTCCGACCCAGGGTCTGGTACCTTCAGGCTAAAACCCTGCTGCGATGTGTGTTGTTGCAGATGCAGGCCTCCCATGGGACCAGTTCCTGAAGATGCTAAATGCTAACATGCCAGAGGAATTCTATATGTGGATATCCAACTTAAAGCAAATCCTGACGCCTCTGGTGGACAGGGTCAGAGATCTGCTGCAGGCTATGCCCTGAGCTGTAGGTCCTGTTTGGGCTGAAGCTGTGCTCGTTAGCGGTTTACAAATGTTGGGGTCAGTGGCTCCTGCACATGATTCGGGAAAGAAATGTATATTATGGTGTTTGAGTTTGATCAGGGAAGTTGCTTTTTAATGATTTGAACAGTTTTTTAGTGTAAATTTAATGAGTTTGTAGAACAGTTCAGGACTCTGTACTTGACATTTTGGATTTATTGCTGTTTGTTGTTTCATCATATTAACCTTATACATATTAGGTTGATTGGACATTGTAGGAAACAGACAGAACCGCATACGGTGCTTTATGAGCATCAGGCACTCTGGTGCGTCTGTGTGTGGGTCACAGGATCACAGCTTTCATTAGTGAAGTGTCTTAAAATGATCTGAAAACCATGTATGTATGTGTATATTACAGCTGAGTGATATGAGGAATATCAAGCAGAGTTTGCTTGTGCAGCCAAACTTCTGTCATTAGTTGCGGTTCTCAGAGATCACTGACCCTGTGACTGTGGTGAACTGGAGGCCTGGCTTATTTGATGCTTTAAAAAGGTACATCAGAAGGAGGCTAAGGAAACAAACAAATACATGAACTCTATGCTCATTTACCTTTTTAGCACTTTTAACTTGCGTAGAGTAGTAGCTTTAAATTTGACATTAAGTACAGCAGGATGTGTATTTGTAATGAAAGCAGCTTGTGTCAAACCAGACTTTAAAAAGGAAAAGCTATAATATTTAAAATGTTTAAAATGTTTTCTTTAAGCATACGATAACTCTGGCAGAACTATTTTAGTTCAAAATTGATAGATTTTCTGGATTGTCTATATATTGAATTCTGTGAGGTCTTAAATTTGACTTTGTAAGATGCCTTGATGTGCCTTTTGTTGTGAATTGTCTCTACATAAATAAATTAAATTGAACTGATGAACCTGATATGAAGCACAGACAGATTTGGGAACACAGATCCAGACCTACTCTGGTTGCTTCACATGGATCCTTCTCTGTTATTTCACATAACAGCAGCTACTGTAGCTCACGCTTTCTGTTGGTTCAAATAGAGGCACTTGCTTTGACCTTTGACCTGTGGCCGTTCACAGACAGATGTGTTTAAACTGTGAATCTCTCATCAGTCAGAGGGTTATGGTTGGTTTAGAGCTGCAGCAGCACTAGTCTAATACCACAACAATGGCAGACATGAGCCATGCTGTGAGTCCTGTGATGGGCGTGTGTATGAATTCCTCTCCCCACCCTGCTCAGCTTCATGACTCATTCATCTGTTGTTAGTTCACATGCATGCATTAATGTTAAAGTGCTGCATGAACCTGTTTTACCTTTCATTAAATTACCTAAAGCACCAACTCTAAACACTGCTCAGCTTCACAACTGACAGCAAAGCTCCTGAGTGTTTGTTTCCTGAGTTCACTTGGTTTGTGTCTGTGTCTGGACTCGCCTGGTTTCCCTCTATGGGTCCTAACAGCTCGATCCCTCCAGTCTTCAGCCGGATCACACATTCTTCACATAGCCGGCGTTTTAATCACCGCGCTGACATCTGCTCTGAGTGTGTGAACGTTAGCTCCTACCTGTTGGATCAGTTGAAGCTTCTGCCTGAGGTGATGGGTTCTGTTTCTGTTTCTGCACTGACTGCTGTGTTACAGCCATTGAGCAAAGTAATAAGATACTGAAGCTGAGCTGTGGGAGAGTCAGCACTTAGTGGACGCTGTTTGATGTATAGTCTATAGCAGACATTAGAGGCCTCTAAAACTTAATGAATAATTAATTGTGAATATATTTCAGAGTAAGCATCAGTGAAGAACAACTGAGAAAGCTACAAACAGTGTGTCATACTTTTTAACAACAGTGTTTCAGTATTAATCCACTTAATTGCTGTTTCCATGGATACCGTGCAAACAGGACGTGAGAGCCAGCTTAGTCTCTGTACATTGTTCTTCTTCCTGTTTCCTCAGGAAATCAGTACTTTTAAGACATAAATGACTTTAGATGTTTTCTCATCATCACACTAATCCTACACATGCTGCGTCTCCCCGCTCTGTATCTGTGTTTTGCATGTGTGGCCATGAAATGAAGACCTGCAGACTCAGTGGAAACACACCAGGCTGCTAAGGGTTAAATAAGTTTGTGGAGGATCAGATGTCTCATAAACACACATAGACACAAATGGCTGCAGGAAAGGATTTAGCAGAAAAGCTGCACCACGCCTTCAGGTGTCCTGAAAGAGTGCGGGAAAAAAGAGTGTTGTCGACGTGCTCAGCAGTTTCTGTTGTCTGTTTGTTGAACACCATATGTTGGTAGCTGCATCTCCAAAGACACATGACTCGCCCGTGACTCACTGAGTTTTGGATCGTGCCAACTAAGAGAACAGCCAGGCCTATTATTCATGAAGTGTGTGTGTGTGTGTGTGTGCGCGTGTGCACGTGCATGTGTGTGTGTGTATGTGCGTGCGTGCGTGTGTGTGTATGTGCGTGCGTGCGTGCGTGCGTGCGTGTGTGTGTGTGTGTGTGTGTGTGTGTGTGTGTGTGTGTGTGTGTGTGTGTGTGTGTGTGTGTGTGTGTGCGTGCGTGCGTGGGCCACACCCTGCCCTTGAGGTTGGGTGTTTCTGCTTTTGTGGACGCCGCCTCCTTTTTATTCTTCTTTGTTCACTCATTCCTGGCCCCGTTTAACGACTTCTGTGCTGCTTGAGCTGAAAATGTTAAAAGTCTGCGACTCTGTGCAAACGCTTGTTTACCTCCTGCTGAAGTTCATTTTCCAGACTTCTTTGCAATGTTTTCCAGCCTGTTTTTCCACTGGACGTTAATTCAAGCTGGCACTAAAATGCTGTTTGCTGCCACCTTGTGGAGACATGAGGCCATGACAGTTTATAGAGGATATTGAAGCCCTGTAAAAGAAGCTCAAACATTAGGATTAAATGTATTTATTTTACTGATGCATCCTTTTGAATGTCTGCTTGGACATGAAACCAAAGCTCCTACTCTTCTGAACTCAAATTGCTTCAGATAATATATGTTGAATTCTTGTGTTTGAGGTGAGTGTTTTTGTGCTGCAGAGACTGGATCCGGGCCCATTGCAGGAATCGTCAGCGCCATAGGAGTCGCTCTGGTGGGAGCAGCATCCAGTTACATGGCGTATCAGAAGAAAAAGCTCTGCTTCAAGCTGCAGGGAGGTCAGTGACTCCGTCATAAACCGTGACATCAGTGATCAGCCTCATGCGACACGTGACCCCTGTCCTTCAAACCAACTGCTGCTTTTGATACTGTGCCTGATTCACAATCAAGTAGAAGTTTAAGTGGCAGTAGAATCATGACACTGATGATATGTTCTTTGTTTAGGTGCAGATCCAGAGAGTGGTAAAGGGCAGCATGGTGCTCAGTCTGACCCCCAAGGTAAGTTACTGCATGACGGGAAACAGCTCCAGGACTCTCACTGGCATTTATCACGAGGGAGGCTGTAGATCAGTGATTCATCAGTGGGATCAGACGTTTTCCTCCTGCCCTGCTGATCTGGAGTCAGACTCAGCCTGTTAAATGAACGAGTATTTTTACAGAGTAATGGATTATTACTTGTAAAATAAGATGTAAGTTACATATTAGTGTCTAAACTGTATCAGTCTGATGAGATCAGATCAGTTTCTCTGTAACATTAACAGTAATATATATTCACCAGAATGACAGTGACTCCATGTTAGTGTTTGAGACTGAAGGTGGGTCTGACCTGACACCTGCTGGTGAACCGCTGATAGTGAACTGTCTGATTCAGTTGTGTTCTTTAACCATTAACTTGTCGTTCTGTCTTTTAAATCCTAGTTTTCAGCGACCTGCTGAGAACCAACTAGTCGTGATCCCACTTCAGCCACGACTTCATTCAGCCTAAATCAAGTGTCGTGTGACCTTTGTCTGGACTGGGAGGCGTTCTCTGGGTCCATGTGCTGCCAGATTAAACTACAATTTAGAAACTGTAACATTTTGATTTTAAGTTTTAGAATAAAGGATTTTGATAGTCTTTTGTGTTGACGTGCTGGAGCTGTGTGTTTTACTGTCCTGTTAGTTTTAAATAGAAGCCACCTGAGTAGAATGTACTGCATCATGCAGGTAAAGGTCTGTTACATGTTTTAGCTCTGTGTTCCTGTGGTGACACAGCTGGCAGCAGAACACAAAAGTTGTGTGTTGTTTTGCTGTTTTTTTAAGTCTTTGTTTTTGCACCTTGAATCTTAAACAGCTTAAACTATTTTCGGTCTCTCTCTCTGGAGATTATGGTTTTATATGTACAGGGTTGAATAAACGTCTTGTTGCCTCCACCTCGGCCCAGTTGACACGAGTAGATTTCAGAATCCACTTATTCTTTTAATTGAAAATCTTCAAACTCAGAATTTGAAAGAAATAAACCCACAAGCACTGGGCAGAGGTTGAGTGACGTTTCATTGTTTGTTTGTCATCTGCACCAACTCAACGCTTCCTGTAGGTGTTTGTGGATGTAATGAGTCAGGATGTGTTGAGTTCACTGACAGTATGATAGTTAAAAAGCTGCAACGTGTAAATAATTAGAAACGCTGAAAACATTTGTTTCTATAGATTTTCTGATGCTCTGTGCTGTGGACACATGGATTTTAATGTTGCTTTTCTTTGTACACACAGATGAAGTGAAGTGAATGAATTGAAACTAAACCAAAGTGTTCTGTGTGGTTCAGGGAAATAACTGTGGATCACTTCCAGCAGTTCAGGCTGCTGCAGTGACAGACATGAATCAGGAGCTTTATCATTATCTGAGGTAACTTTTTCACAGACTGTATTTAAACATGACATGTGCTATGTATGAGCTTTTTGCTTATTATTGTGTTGGGGATTGACCCGTTTTACTTTGCACTGCAAAACTCACGTCTTTCTGTAATTTAGGCCTTTAACTGCTTTTGTTTTTGCATCTGTAATAATAATATTCTACATGATAACTACAGCATGTGTAAATTCAAACTTAGTATTAGCCTCTTTCAGTTCATTGTTTTAGTTTTACAGTCCAGAGTTCACATTAAATGAAGACAACGCATGTTACATAGCTATTAAGCACAGTGGGCGTTTAGGAGCTGAAGGGTTTTTCTCAGGAGCCGTTTGAGGATCAGAGCAGCAGCCGTGAGACACTGAGGCACAAACACTCAGCATCTCATTGTATTTCTGTGCCTTCATGTAAAGAAGCGTCATGCAGCTGTGAACTGTGCAGGTTCCTCAGTGTCTACGTGGTTCTGTTCTGGCCTCAGCGCCTCAGATGTGTTTTGGGAACATTTTGTTTTCACACTAGAGAACAGGTCTCACTCTGTTATTGTCTCTGATGATTAGATGAATGTTTCTCTGTGATTGATGTGTACATGATTTAAATAAAAATGGTGGTGTATTTTATTTCTGTCTTCTATTTCTGTTTATACTAAGATTAAACTGATTTACTGTTCTGCACTGGTTCAGTCCGGTAATCAGCTCTTTATTCTTCACCTGTGGGTTTGGGTTTTGTACTTTGTGTGGATTTGATTAAATTCTTCGAAACATTAGAGATTTTGAGAGGTTTGGAGAATCTGTGTTTCTGTGCGACTGACTCTGGGCTGGATTGTAAAAATCTGACAGTTTGGATTCTTCTCATTACACATTGACTGAATCCAAGGTCTCCTAATTGCGCCTGTAATGTTTTCCTTACGTTTTTTAGCTTCATCTTTCAAAACCAACCAGACTCTCCAGGAGAACCCTGACCACCTGGTCCCCTCAGTAGCCCTCAGTTATTTATTGTACTTAGCTCACAATTTCATGTAATTAACCTTTATTATTTTTTATTAATCATTTTTTAGCTGCTTTGATCAATTTTTAGAAGTGTCATACTGTATGAGGCTATGAGGCTAAGGTATTTTGAACAATTTTTACTGTCCTGTACCAAAGCATCCGAGCTGATTGAAGCTCCAGTCTGTTGCACAACACTGATCAATGTTCCTGGTTCAGTGGCCACCTGAACAAACCGATGAGCCGATGGCTTCCCTGTGCTGTTGGAGCAGGATGGGGGTGTGTCTTCATACTGCAGCGTCACAGTGATTCATCCTGTCGGAGCCTCTTTCTAACTGCAGGACACTACCACCAACAGCTGCTGCTGCTGCTGCAGGATGAGACGTCGTCTGGACCCTCGTGGATGAGTCTCGTGCACCAGGGAGCCTCAGCAAACGCGTTCCTGATCGCTGTGGTGGATTAAAGTGACAGGGTTCTGATTAAAGACTCAAAAATGTCAAGTAAGTGAACATTATTTTCCTTTAGTCCGGAGAATGTGAACTCCAATTATAATCTAGTACTGAAGAGTAAAGTGCCTCAGTCAGACATTTGACCTCTACACGTCCTGTACCTTTAATAAGTCAAACACTAACCCAAAGCCCAGTTTCAGCTCTGATCCTCGATCAGATCTGAATCTGTCGGTCAGTTTCTAAATAAAGAATACAGTGTCCGAACCCAGAACCGACTCCACTGCCAGCTGACATGTGACACCACCACAAGGTTGGGTTTTCTCAGCGTCTGACTGCGGGCCAGCAGAATATAACCATGACCTGCCTGTTATGTTGACACTACAGGCAGACGTTTAGCATCTGTAGCCAGCTGGCATGAAGTAAACATGGCTCTGCCTCCTCCTGCTGCTGAGTAAACGCGTGACCTCTCTGCAGCTGCCGAGGCCTTTGTCACACTGGCCACCACAGACACCTACTGCATGGGGGCAGCAGTCGTAGCCAGGAGTCTGCGGCGGCACGGGACGACTCGCAGCATCGTCACCATGGTGACGCCTAATGTGTCCCAACAGTCAAGGTGGGTGTGATGTATCTTGCTTTATATACATGCTTTCTTGTTAGTTGAGACTGAAGCTTCGTCCCAGCTCTCTCATCTGCGTGACAGGCTTTCTCTGGAGTCCGTGTTTGATGAGGTCATCGTGGTGGACGTGATGGACAGCGAGGACCGTCTCCACCTGTCCCTGCTGGGACGTCCCGAGCTCGGCATCACCTTCACCAAGCTCCACTGCTGGACCCTGACCCAGTACAGCAAGTGTGTGTTCCTGGATGCTGACACGCTTGTAAGTTCATCAACCACATTAATGTGTCCTGACTGTAGCATGAAGAGACTTGTGCCACTTTCCTCACTAAACTACTGAAGCACCGAGCAGCCAAGGAAATTCTACTGGAAACTAACACAGGGCCCTGAGCACAAAGCGTGAACTGGGTCACTGGTCAACTGCAGTTTACTGAGTCAACATGGAAAGTTCATGCATTCATCCTGTGAACTGCTGGTCAGTGGAGTCACGTGCTCAGTGTTTGATGTTGCGCTGCTGTAGCCTTTTGTTTATTCAGTGTGTTGTCATTGACATGTAGCTGGAAGATCAACCGCAGCAACACACGAGAGTCTCAGGGTTAAACAGACACTGATGCACATACGGGAGTTTGTATGGATGGAACTTACTCATGCATTAAACGCTAACGATGCTGCTCCACTTCACCGCCGCAGGTTCTGTGCAACGTGGACGAGCTGCTGGACAGAGAGGAGCTGTCGGCCGCTCCGGATCCCGGTTGGCCCGACTGCTTCAACTCGGGCGTGTTTGTCTTCAGGCCTTCGCTCCGCACCTACGGCCGGCTCCTGGACCACGCCCTGCGGCACGGCAGCTTTGACGGTGCCCCGCACGCCGCTGCTCTCCAGGACAGCAGGTTAGCAGGCGTTCACACGGGCGTCACTCATTCACGGGTGCGTGTCGCCTCCAGGAGGAGACCAGGGGCTGCTGAACTCCTTCTTCAGCACGTGGCCGGTGGACGACATCAGCAAACACCTGCCCTTCATCTACAACCTCAGTGCCAGCTCCATCTACAGCTACCTCCCTGCTTTCCAACAGTGAGTGTCTCTTGTAGTGGATGATGGACACATACAGTAGGTTCAGATGTGTGACTATGCTTCATGCATCCCAGCAAAGCAGCTTCTATTAAGGTCTGAAGATGCTGATCATAAAAGGGCTGAACGACTTTAGCATCGGTGACGTTAATAGTGTTACACTGTTGTCCTGGTTTAATTTGTCTAGGCCTTATTTACCTTGGTATTAATGGCTGAATGCATTATAGTAAATAATCTCCTTAGACATTACATAAGTCAGGAGAAGAGCAGCAGAGAGCACTGAAGTGATGTTGTGCATTATCAACTACTGTAGCTTTCAAAGTATTTTAGCAAAAAGAAGAGACTTGAACCAAACCTGCTGCATGTTATTGCTTAACACCTAACTCACATCTGAAACCGTCACGTTGATGACAGAAGCACCTGCAGGTTTTGTTTCGTGGCGTAATGAGACAGAGCGGCGAGTCTTCGCCAGGCAGCTGCTGACGCGTGTGTGCGCGTTAGCTCATTATCAGGCTCAGCTCCGCTTTAATCCTGCACACTCCTCTTTCATCTGTCTCCTCACGTTGTACTCAAAGCACGAGGTTAAGCGCAGGTTGCACAAATGAATTGACTGCAGTGATTTGCATACTTTCATGTTTAACGTTTCACTGTGACAGAGCCGAGCCCTGTAGAAACACACGCTCTAATGCCGACGGCGGATTCTCCCCCTGCAGGTTCGGACATAACGCAAAGATCGTCCATTTCCTGGGACCGGTGAAACCGTGGAGCTCCAGCAGCTACAGAGACCACGGCTGCTCCCACACCATGGAGCAGTATGTGCAACTGTGGTGGAGGGAGTATCTGAGTCACACGTCGCCCTCAGAACCAGAGGACCAGCCCGGACAAGATGCCGTGGACACGCAGCAGGTACCAACATCTGGGCCCTGAGACCTCATCAGCCTCATCACCGCCCATCACTCACGCTGTTCCTTGGTCAGAGCAATCATCACAAGGCCTAGTTGAAAAACCAAGTGAAGCAGCAGATCCAGCAGACGAGATGTGCTGATGATGCATTTTCTTTGAATGTCAAGATGGAACCTTTTGTTACCAGCAGTGAAATGTTAGTTGATCTACAAGGCAAAGATTAGTTTTAGATTTTTTTTCATGAACTTGGTTAATTAATAATGCTTTGATACATAATTGGTCAAAAAACAAAGAGAGAGTGAATGAAAAACAAATCAGTATTAATCCAATGGAAACCTGTGTTTGAGGCCTGAGGGGTTCCTAGTTTTGCTGTTGACGAGCTCCTCGTCTTTGCTCGTCTCCACTGTCGCTGCTGAAAAGTGTGTTTTCCTGTTAAATCTTTCAGATTCACACTTGAGTTTTTCAGTTCAGCCATAAGATCGCTTCAATCCTCCTGAATGCAAATTAATGTCTTGAGACGCCATCAGAAACCTGTAATATTCCCCAAAGTGTTTTCCTTCCTCCCTTGTGATTCTGTTTCTCTCTTATTGAAATGCTTTATGGTTTATGACTGAGACACTTTAACTGCAGTTTTCAAACGCAAATGGCGAAAGAAGTTTTACTTTTTTTGAAAATCTCCATCAGCCCAAAGTTATAAAAGTTCTTATTGGCTATGAAACACTGATGCACATTGTTCCAAGTTGGTGCTTGTGACGATCTTACATGTTTCCTCTCATACTCTCTGCCTCAGTTCATTAAGCCTGAGGCTCATAGAGACTATGGTTTATGATCTTTTATCATTTTTATGATCAGCTTCATGTGTCCAGGGTGGATGCGTTTGCTGACCCTCATGCTACAGTATAACATTTCCCAACAGAACAGCAGGATCAGGACTGTTTAGTGTTTGTTTTTGGCCTTGGATATTTTTAAGATTGGGTTCCATCATGTACAGATTGATCATCATCAATTTGTTTGGAATTGATTGTTTCTCTGATCTCTGCTGTGACCTCAACGCTCACACTTTGCAGTAAGTGAATGCAGCCTCTGGTCGTTTAACTTCCTCTTTCATGTTTTGCAGGTTCATAAAAGTGAAAGCAAGACGGCAGTTGGTGAAAAGTTGGACACCTGCTGTTCCCTGCTCGCACATTTTTCACCTCCAGCGGAAGGTCTTCATTCACCAGCTGAACCACAGAAGGTACAGTAAACTGACCAATGAATTCGTTTTTTAACTTAAAAGAAATAAACCTTAGCAGCACTCTGCAATTTCTGATTAGCTACTCTCAATATTTATGATTTTCATTTAGATCTTCACTTTTTCAGTGTTGCTATAATGAATGATTTTTCTGTTTTCTGGTGCTGTACACAAGCAAAATGAATGAGAGAAGGTTATATTAACTCTGGTTTGACGTCTAGTGTAGTGCCAGCTGTCACAGTAGGGAGTAGGGTACAAGGTCACTTACTGTATGTCTGCCACATGTAAAGTGTGTGTTTTTCCCCTTCACTGTACTACTGATCGATGAGGTCAGAGGTCAACGTTCAAAGAGCTACCGACAGATGAACGCCTTCCTTTAAACGGTTAATTTAAAGCAGCGATTACTACTGTAACTGATATTCAGTGTAATGAATGACTCTATTAACCCTCTACTGTTTATAATGCATCGTGATTATTGTGTTGGGTTATTAGGCGGCTCCAGAGCCTCTCCTTGGTCCCAGCAGATGAGTCGTTTCATTTATGCACGTTTCTGCTTGGCTGCATTTGACTGCGGCCTGCGACACAGAAACTATTATTTACCGCCGCCCCCGAAGCTTCTCGCCGCATCTGTCATTTGTTCTTTTCACTTCAGCTTGATGTATGTGTTTATACAAGCTTGTAATATTAGCCTGAACAGACGCGCGGGCTACAGAGTGACAGCAGCCATGATCGCACATCAGGACGGCTCCACAGCGGGAGCGGAGCAGAACCGGCTTGTGTTTACAGTAATGAGTAACTGTTACTGTGTAGTTTTCCCACGCAGACACCAAACTGTCTGAAGAGGAGCCCGAGACGGCATCAGCTGGACAGACGGAGAGCCAGGACTCGGCTGTGGCCACAGAAGAGTCCGGCGGCAGTGAAGACGCTGATGCACACGTATGTAGAGCTGCTAATGCAGACGGTCGCAATTCATTCATCAGTCATTAATAAAACTGACTTTTCTGCAAAATGACCTGAAGTAGAAAACCAGGGTGATGATGGTGACTTGATCTGCATTTGAACAGGATATTGCATTTTAAGTTGATCATGAAGTGCTGGTCATTTTAAAATGAGTGAATTTTGTGAATGAACAATGACTAAATGTAAAATTATTAGAACACAGGTTCTGATTTCGACTTGAGGGAAAACTAAAAGCAGACAGTTCTGAAGTTGGCATCATTACATTCTGTTTGAAGACTCAGCCTGAGCAGTGGAGGTGATGTTGTGCTAGATTCCCTTTGAACGCTGATTTGTTATTCTGGCGTTTCATCATGGCAGACGGCTGCAGACCCGGAGAGAGAGCGTCAGGAGCACCGAAGGCTGTGGGAGGCCGGACAGATCGACTACCTGGGCAGAGACGCCTTCCACAACATCCAGAGGATGCTGGACCGCTTCCTGGACTAGAACCCGGCGCCATATGACTCACCCACACCTGTCCCTGCAGCTTGAAGCCTAAAAGCAGTGGGACCTGTGGGATTCCGGCTTTGACTCCATATTTATGCTACAGCGCCTCCTTAGTGCTCAGTGACGTGTACCACTCCCATCAGGCCTGACATCTGCACCACACTTCAAAATAAAATACCAGAAGTAATTTACATGATAACGTTTGCGCTTCGTAATAACTCATCTGAACGCACTTAAATATCAGGAAACTGGGAACCGGTAGTAAACCTGTTTTTACCTGTTGGCAAAAGCTACTGTACGTTATGAAGAAAACCGGATGGATTCATTCAAGCATCAGGACGACCTTGAAGAAAGCTGCATTCTGCAGGATGCTGAAGCTCGGTCAACAAAGAAAATGATTTCAAGCCAACCTTCCCGTTCACTGGGAATTGAAAACACAGGTCCTGGAAGATTTGAGTGGCTGCCAGTCATCTGTCTTGATCCATAGAACATCTGGGATTTGAGGAATTCAATTGCAGCAAAGCTTGAAATGTTTGTGACCTGGAGGCTGTTTCCAGGGAAGAACAGTCAGGAAATATACGTCTGCTATCACGTTTTCAGCAGGTCATACAGAACAAAACATGCCTTAAGTACATAAAGGAAAATAAAAATAATTTTAGAGTACTGTATTTCCTGAATTTCTTGAACATTTTTAATTGTCCTCATTTGACCTGTACACTGCAGCCCTTGTGTTGTAGTAAAAGCTGAGTTAATGATCTGTGCCTGTTTGTGCCGTGCGATCCCTGCTTCCTGTTTGGTCTTAGTTCCAGTTTCTGACCATGCGACTTGTGGCTCTAGCTTCATTAAAATCAGAACCCTGTCGTTACATTTTCACAGATTTGCAGGGTAGCAGGAGGTTTGGTTTGTCAGCTGTATCAACCAACCAACAAACTACTAACGCACTAAGACTTTTCCCATGTTTCATTCATTTTCTTATCACTAAATTTTAAAGCTTTAGTCTTTCTGCATGTTGTGGTTAAACACAGTGGTCTGCTTTATGCACTGGTCTTGTTTCCTACATTTTTGGTTTGGTTATTTTTTACATAGATCATTTGTAAACCTGCTGTTGCATAACTTTCCTCAAAACTCTAGAAATGAAGACATTCTACAGTAGCAACCAGGGGGATATTGGTAAATATTCATATATAAAAGCCTTGATAACCAAAGAATTTAATCTCAACAGCTGAAAACCACACATCCTTCCTGCTGCACTTAGTGTTGCTATGGCGCAGCAGCCCGTGGGCTTCTTGCTGCCTGAGCTGGTGTTCTATGGTTCCAGCAGGGGGCACTGTGGCTCTTCCATCCACAGCCGAAAGGCAGCAAATCAAGGGAGCGGGAGCGGATTAATAGATGTCTGGCTGCAGTCAACAAAACGCTGTGTGATCTCGCACTGTGCACTGAGGTGCGTGTAGCTTTCCCCGGCGTTCTCATAATGCGGACAAGCAGCGATGGAGAGATGCACAAAGCGGATGGCGCGAGGCGAGGTCAGACCGGGGGCAGAGCTCGGGCCGTCGGTGAGAAGGCCCCGTGGCGATCGCTCTGAGAGACGAGCTGGCGCAGCTCCCACTCGACTCCCATTCATCTAGATTAAGGCGCCAACGCCAGTCAGGTAGAAAGCGCTGGTTCTTCGTGACCGCCTCATTCATTAGGCTGCGAAAAAGGCAGCAGGAAGGAGAGACGAGTCCCTGAATGCAGCTTCTAACGCGGGGCGCCTCACAGAAGGAGTGCACGTCAGCCTCGCAGCATCTACTGCGAGGTTGGATTGGCATCGACGCGCGCGGCAAACCGAGGGATTAATGAACAGATGTGGCAGTAATCAAAGGTACAGAAAACACAGAGTAGTGGAGAACCTGCTGCTAAATGTCAAAGTCTGCTCACTTTCAAACAAGTGTCTTGGTTTTAATGAGCAGAAAGGGTGGAACCGTTACTGCTGGGTGGTTTCAGAGACCTCCTTCACGTTGCGTCCCAGTTACAAAATATGTGACTCAAACGCATTAAAATGTTTGTGGAACAATGTGGGGCCAGAAATATGTCAGCGTTGATGAACCTGACAGGACATCTGCCTCTAACTCTATGTATAGTAGTGCTTGTGTCAATCTAAGGAACCTGAATTGACTTGTTTGTTTATTTCACTGTTTTTCTTTGATTTTGATGAACACTAACCTATAACGCGCCGTCTGGGACTCGTCGCTGGCCTGATGAGCGTGGGAGCTTTCTGCTTGGAGCGCCTGCGGTCGGATGATGATTGTGGACGGAGCAGGTGTCGGCGCCGTGCCGGTGCCAGACCGGGCCCAGCTGCGACGCGGTCCGCGCTGCCTGGAGACGGCGTGGATGAGAGGGAACTGTGACGACTGTCAGGGCATCCTGAGCGCCTCCATATGCTTTGGTTTAGATGCTTTGAACCGCCCCCCCCTTCGCTCATCATGTGCGGTAGCCGTCGCATTGCTTCACATTCTAATGGCCCCCAATTTGTGCCATGGAGCTAATTGGGGATTAGGACCGTAATGACAGTCAGCTGCTCGGGGCCGTGCTTTTCCTGATGGGGCGGCGCAACAGGGTGAGGCTGATCCGTGTAGCGCAGACCGAGCCACTGACTGACACAGGCGCCCACAGTTCGACAAGAAATCAGTCTGCAGTTCAGGCCACGGACGCGTTTGAGTTCAATTCATCTCCCGCTTCTGCTGAGACGCATTTTTCGTGGAGAGCTCATAAAAAGGGATTTTACATTTGGCGGCACCGTCCAAAACTTGTAAATTAGACATGAGTCCTGTGAATCCTTCCGAACCCAGACAGAATAAATTAATAAAGCTCGGCAGCGCGTTGGCCGGCGCTCGTCTTCCCGTCTGCCCATAGGCTCTAATTCCCAGAATCAGGGAGGTTCCAAAGTTTACAGAACAGCTGCTTGAACCTGAGGACGACTTTGTGGTTTTGTGTTGTGGACAACAATGAAAGGTTCCAGAAGCAAACATTAACAGATAACTGCTGCAATGCTTTATAAACACCAGGCTGCAAATGGCTACTGAATATTTTTCTGGATTTTCTTGCTGCATGTGTCTTTTTGGCACTGTTGATCAGTTCTTTATGTATTTGTGCTTTCAGGCTCGCTGATCTGAGATCTGATTAAAAAAATGAGAAATACACCAAGACATTTGCATGGATCAACTGTAATACTGTAAGTAATGATGCCCAACCCCAGTAAACATTTACTGTACTAAGCGCTGACGCAGACTAGCATCCAAACCACAGAACCGACTCATCTCCTCGGTTTATTTGGTGAGACTGAAGCCTGTTTGATTTACTGTGACCGCAAGCATCTATGAAGACGGTTCAGGACCACGCAGCGAAAAACAAGCAGTATATCACACGTCTATGCTCTGAGCTCAGAGTGCTAAATCAGACACAGAAGAGGAGGACCGAGGTTCTGCAGGTTCACTCTCTCTGCTGCTCAGACACAGACTGCCTTGATGTCCTGATCGTGACACGTTTTTTTTTTTTACAGCTGAAATTTGCCATCAGTCATGCATCAGAGTAGCATCCATTCGTTCTGCTGCATCTAGGGCGAAAAGGATATTTGATTACAAATAATCCCGTAAACAGTCAGTTACTGAGTGCTGATGACTGCCTGAGTAATCTGCATGAGGGGAAACAGGTGTGAGCTTCTACGCCTGGCGTCCACACGGGCCGGGGCGCGGTGAAGGCAACCTCACTGCGGCCGCACGCGGGGAAAAAACATGCATCAGTGAAGTGTAATCAGTTTCAGGGACGGAAAAAGCTGACTTCATCTGCGAGAAGAAAGCTGAAGACCATCTGGGTGATAGTTGAGGAACCACAGCGCGGCGCTGGTTAACCCCGGCGCCCCGACGCTGCATGATGAATGCCACGTTTAACAACGGGACTCGCAGATGCTGAAGTTTCTCAAAGTGTGACTCGCTCAGGCCCAAAGTGCTGAACTAATGGGGGATTTCCTCACGGCTCCAGATGTTTCTTCTTTCTGGAAGATGAGACTGTTTCCCAGAGACTGTAATCATCACTCTGTGCTCCCACAGCGACGGTGACCTATTTCCTCCTCACTAAAAACAGAGATGAGTGTTTTGTCTGATTTTTCTCTCGGCTCTGCAGAAATATTGGATGAGCATAGTTTCAAACTCCTTAATTGTTGCAAACCAAAAAGTCTCGAATTGTATCATCAGTGTTGTTTACAAGATACAAGCAAACACTATTTCCTCTTCCTCGACAATAAAAAGGTTGTTTTTGTCCTTGAGCAGACATAAGAGAGAACCTATTATGTAAATGTGCAGAAATTGCCTGTCTAGACAAATCATTTGCAAATCAAGACGCATCACATGCATCAGCACTTTTACACAAGCAGATCTAGAGCCAGCAATCACTTAAAGTACTGTTCAATAGGGATATACAGTAAGAGGCTTCAAGTACTTGAGATAAACCGATGTCTTAAACTAAAAATGTTGAAAATTCGACTCAGTTAATTCTGTTACTGTTTGCTAATTAAGCAATAAATCGAAGATGCTGATTGAAGCCTGTGTTCTTCTGGGCCCTATGGAACCTTCAGACAGGTTCTTGGTTTATTTAGTATCTATTTAATTGTTTAGTTACTACAGTTTATTACGTTCCAGATTTTAATTCTAACTGGATCCCTGTTTGTGGTGATTTAGGAAATATTTAAAAAATAACCTTTTGTTTGAAGAACCTCAAAAAGCAATTCATTAAAATGCTGGAAATTATTTGTGTAAAACCTCAGTTTGGCTTTCACTCAAGGATTAACGTAGGTTTGATTCAGCTCCAAACGCTCATTTCGGAACAATGTTAGTTATTAATAGGAACAATTGCAGTAAAATAACTATGGCACATGTGCAGTCACAGCCACCTGTTCTGCCCTTTGTGTAAATAAAACACATTGAATTGTCATGAAATAAAAATTCTGGTAAATCACTTGTTTTTTCTCACTTTAATTATTACTTTATTATTTAGCAAATTGAAGCCCTTCACCTAAAATGTGTTAAATTAAAGTTATTCTTGTTCCTCTGCTGTTGCATAGGTCTAATTATTGAAGCCACTACAGTCAGTTGATTGTTTTTACCATAACACCCACTTTGAATCCTTTACACATAAACTGTGATTATTCCATGTTGTGGTGGTGTGGAGAGGCAGGTGCTACCTGCTGGTGAATATATTCTCCCGTTGTCATGAGGAATGTTATTGAAACTTGATTCACTTATTGTGGCCTACATCATCTATGATGCAAAAAACACCTGTCAGCTTTTTTAAATCTACCAAATACGTATTCAAAGCACCATCGAAAAGTTTTAATGAAATAATGACTTCCTTGTGACACTCTTTACATTAAAACATTGAAGCCGCTTTGACCTAGGCAGTTGCTTGGGCATACAGTACTATACACACAATGCGGCGCTGCATCGCACCACGGCAGGCCTGGGGGCGTCCACTCGGGACGTATGTGCTATTTGCTTACCTGCACCTTCTGATACAGAGAGAAAAAAAGGAAAGGGACCATACTGGGAGTAGTGAAGTCATAATATCCCTATATATAGTAACCATAAATAACATAAACCCACTCACTTGGCACCTTAAGACTGGCTCACAGACCCCGGTGCAATAACTCCACTCAATAGTTACTGTACCTGCATGTTATAAATTATCTCATTTTTGGACCGAGTGCATACACTTAAAAAGTTATAAATCCATAGACGCTCGTGAGCAGTTTTCCAGTGGCTGAGTGCAAGATGTGCTAATTAACACATGCTGGTCGACTGCAGGAGTCCAGTTTAAACTCAGCACTCTGGTGTTGGGTCCAAATATTAAACCATGTCATGAACTTAAGTACTGGACACAACCGGTAGTGTTGATCGGGGTCATTTTACCTCACTGTCAAAAGGGGCAGCACAGTCCATGTGTGAATCGTCAACACACTGTCTATAGCAAAGATTGTAATCATTTATCAGTTCATCAGAACACATTGAGGAATGTAGTTTTGGAGTCTATGCCCACCGCATTCCTGGCTGTGCACCGGTAGACGCCTGCATCTCTCTGTGTCGGGTTCTGGATGATGAGGGAGCCTTGAGGATGGAGGTACTTGTTTCCAAAGATGCGTGGCTGCGCGCTGACAGCCAGACGGGTCTTGTCGGGCGTTTCCCAGGCCAGCTCCACCTTAGGGACCCCGGTGGCTACGCAGTTCAGCTGAATGGCCACTCCACGTTTAGCGTAGGTCACCGAGGGGGGGGCGCTGGTGATTCGAGGTGGGTATGTGACCACAGCTACAGAAACCGAATGCAAGGAGCTGCCGTACTCATTTGCAGCTCTGCAGTTATATGTCCCCCGATCATAGACTGAGGCTTGTTGGACTGAAAGTGTCCCATTTGTGTGTACCGAATATCGTCCGGCTCGCTGAGCCTTGTTCAGGACAGCCCCACTGGGGAGGGTCCATGTTAGTCTGAGCGGTTCACCACTGGTCATGCAATGCAGTAAAAGCGTATCACCATTCATGACGCTGACAGGAGAGTTGTACCTGTTGCTGATCTCTGGTTTTCTACCTGGAGACAAGTTAATTGATTGTTCCACAAGCCTTCCAGAATGCTGCCCCCGGCACCTATAGATCCCACTTTCGCCAACAGAGGGGTTAGTGATGATCAAAGAGCCATCGGGCCGGTGAAAAAACTTGGAAGATCTGGCCCCCCTAAGCAAAGGTGTGCCGTTGGGCAGGACCCAAGTGACGTGAGACAGTCTTAGATCCTCAAGGGAGCAATTCAATGTCATGGCCTTGCCCACTGTCAGCGACAGACTGTCTGCTTTGGGATCTGTAATATGTGGCCTCCTGACATCTTTTACGTCCAAGTTCACCACCAGCCGGACCTCCCCTCCTTCATTACGGGCAATGCAAACCATTTGCCCAGAGTCTGTCCTCTTCGGTGACCGGATCTCCAGGGTCCCGTTGGGGTGAACTGTCATTCTGTTGCTGTAGTATGGAGCGGGGAGGATCACGTTTCCAGGCAAAACCCACATTATGCGAGGAGTGGGGGTTCCTTTCGCCACACAGTCCACAAGCGCCTGTTGATCCTGGGCTGCGCTGATCTTGATGGTATTGGCCGTTCCCCTCAAGCCGTTGATCACTGGAGGAGTTAACAGGACCTCGAGCCTGATGACCGTTTGGTCTTGTCCTGCGTTGTTCTTTGCTATGCAGGTGTAGTTACCCCCATCAAAGCGTTGGACCTTTTGAACAACCAGTGTTCCATCGCCCAAGACCTGGTATTTGTCTGAGGCAGAGGACACCACCCTGTTGGTGGGTGATATCCACGTGGTGAGCGGGGTCGGTTCCCCCTTCGCGCTACATCTTAGTTTAACAGTCTCACCATAGAAAACCTTCAAGATCTTTGGGTCTTTGTTCTGGATTTGTGGTGGGGAACTTGCAGCTTTGACCTTGACTCGCACCTTCATCTCATCTTTGCCCAGTTGGTTTTCAGCATAGCAGGTGTAGTCACCTTCTTCTGGCAGACCCACGTCGTTGAAATACAGAGTCCCATTGTCAAAGACCACGTACCTACAGGGAACAGAGGGAAGGGAAGAGAGGCATGGAGAAGGTCGTTATGCTCCTGAAACTGAACATGTTTATTAGATTCCATAGGTAACTAGTATAGATTGTTAATGGTACACAGTGGAGGCAGGTGAGTTTCTTCTGCGCTCATTCAGCTGTAGAGTGTCAGAAAGAGTTGCCCAACATTAATAGACCGACACGCAGTATTTACAGCTTGCCCCATGTGTCACACAGGATACAATAAATGCAGCTGAAATATGAAGGAGTTTTTGTATTGTAGCAGCACATGCCAGAATTGCTTCTTGAAGTAATTTTCTGTGGAAGTGAAGAGTCATTAATCTTACGCTGCTGTGCTGCCACTGTAGCCGCGAACGGCCTCCACTGCTGTAGAGTTTTGGAGTATTTCCAATAAATCATCTCACTTTTAATTTGATGAGGTAATGATGTGGACATTTCCAACGCATCTTTAAATGTCTGAATTGTTTAACTGTACTGTAGGTTTAACATTAAGCAGGACCCTTTTTTGAACTTGACTTGACTGGGTTTGTTTGAAGTCCTGTTTACCTGAAGGGGGTTATCTAACAGCAATGCATCAAGGCTGAGTGTGTGTGTGTGTGTGTGTGTGGTTGAGGTTGAAAGGACATGTATGTTTTTAGTGGTGGTGGGGGGGGTTTCTGGGTCCCAGCCAGTGGCTAATTGCAATGGTTGTGTCCCCACTCTGCTGGTATAGAGAGTAACAATATGTCACCTCTGCACATAATGTATATACAGCATTTATACAGGCAACATTTACAGTGAGTTTGACTGTTTTTCGTGTATGTGCGTATGTGTGTGTACACGTGTGTGTATGTGTGTCCCTTAAGCAAACAATAAACTTAAGTACAACAATAATAAAGAGATGTTCAACATGAGCACTGTGTCTTTCTTCATTTCCTTTAATCCGAAATGTTTTCTTATCTCAGCCTTATGATGAAAGCACTGTTAACTTTCTCATTGTCCATCTTAGCTTGTACTGTATTTGTTACTCTACGCTGTTACACTTCCTGTTTTTAGTCTTTGTAATCTACGCCTTGTCAGCCAAGGTTCTGGTTACATGGTGATGTAACAAAGTGTCTGTGACTTGTACCTCCTGGTGCGTCCTCCACTGGCGCCTCCCCTCTGTTTGAGGTCGACCATGGTGCCGTCGGGCAGGGCCCAGCTGATCTCAGGGTTGGGGTGCCCCGAGGCCACGCAGTCTACCTTCAAGTCTCCCCCGTACACCACTTCCTGTCTGGATCGATGCTGCTTGTGCTCGATCTTGGCTGGCCCAGTCAGCACGTTGGCCCGCAGCACAACGTAGTCATCCCCCATCTTGTTGCGTGCCACACACAGGTAGTCACCACTGTCCTTGTCGGTTACTGAGTGAATGGTTAAGGTGCCATTGTGGAAAACTTTGATCCTAGAGTCAAAACTGCAAACAGGTAAAGGAGCTCTTAATATCCAGACAGTTAAACAATGACTGACGTGTGAATCTTAAACGTACCTATACTGCGCATCCACCAGCTTCTTAGAGGGAGTCCTCCAGATGATCTGGGGGTGTGGGGCTCCTGTTGCCATGCAGTTCAGCAGCAGCTTCCCTCCGTAGGTCACATCCGTCCTCTCGGAGGATGATAAGGTGATACGAGCCTTGGAAGTTGAGAGTTCTCTCTTTATGCTCAAGATCACGGTTCTCCTGCTCGAAGCCACTGCATTACTGGCAGCACACTCGTACTTCCCGGCGTTTCCCGGTCCGACCCCTCGAATGTAGAGGGTCCCATTGGGAAAGACGATAAAGTTGCGTCCAGTGGCAAACTGGGAGGCTGCGAGTTGGGTGCCGTCAGGTGTGATCCAGCGGATCGCGGGCCTGGGGGTTCCTGTGGCCGAGCAGCTGATGTAGGCGGTGCCAGTTTCCGGAACACTGATGTTCTCGTGCCGCGGCTGCTGGATCACAGGCGGCAGTGCTGCGACAGACAGGTGGACTGACGCGCTGTCGACTCCAGCTACGCTTCTTCCAATGCACTTATACGTCCCCCTGTCCGTGAAGGTGGCATGGCTGATCCGAAGGGTTCCGTTGAGAAAGGCGGTCACGCGGCGCTGGGCCGACACACCAAAGGGCGAAGCAGTCATGTGACTGTAGTTAGGGAGAACCCACGTGACTCTAGGCGTAGGGTGTCCCTCCACTTTACACTCCAAGTCCACTTTGTCGCCTAGATTTACTGTGACGTCTCTGGTTTGAGTCTGGAGCACGCGTGGAGGCTGAGACAGAACCACCAGGTTCACCAGCATCCTGTCTGAACCAAACTGGTTCTGAACCATGCAAAGGTACTGACCCTCGTCGATGGGCTGTGCGTTCCTGATGATAAACGTCCCATTTGGGTGCACTTCGAACCTCTGCACCCTGGTGTTCTGAGCAATACTCGCACCTGTATGAATGGAAAGAGACAGGTTGAGTCATCATTCCTCGCTTTAAAAGTCACATTACATTAAAGGGATTGTTCCAAGGGAAAGTTTAGCTCCAATGAATAAGAGCCTTGTAAGTATGTAGAGATGCATGAATGGATGGACAGATGGATAGATAACACAATCTGAAGTAATCTGGTAAACAAATGAAACGTTATAATCTTGTCACGCTCTCATTCTCATCCTCATTGTTCTTTGAGGTCGTCTGAGTCTTTCAATATGCTGCTCTGTTTACTAAACTCATCCGCTGTTTGATACTCGTAACATTTCAATGCAGACATCTTTGAAAACTGTTTATATCTGTTGCTTGTGATTGCATGCTTCAGTATCAGCATCTGTGACCTGTCAAAATATTGTGTGGGTTAATAAACACTGTGATTAACTTCTATTTCCCAAATGATAATATTTAAAATATCTATTTTCCACGACTGGACTCTAAGCTGCGTTCAAAGCTGCGTTAAGAGATTGAGTCATACATACCAGTTGCTACTTTGGTCCATGACAGGAAGGGCATTGGCTGGCCTTCAGCCTTGCAGGGAAGCTGAGCATCTGTTTCTGCTTTCACCGTGAAATTCTGGAAATTGCTCTTACGTATTCTTGGCTTCCCTCTGGTAACAGATCCTCGCCCAGGTAGCTGGTGCGTTCTGGACACATCCTGAGTGGTCATCAGCACTTCCTCTCTGAACCCATTAGTTTGGATCGCAGTAATTGTCGGGGCGGGAGTGGCCGGCTGCTTGATTGTGCGGACGCTGCTCAGCTGTACGGCCGGTGAGGTCTGCTCGCGCTGAGGGGACTGGGTCGTTCTCCTGGGTTCTGCTGTGGTGATGATGGTGCTGAGTTGCTGGTCCGGACTATGGCTGACTGTAAAGCTGGGAGCCTCCTCTGTGGTGGTTCTCAGCACAAGAATTGTGTAGGAGGGCTTTGTTGATGAGGTTGCTATGAGGTTCTTAGTAGTACCACCCTCAGCTGTAGTTTCTGAGGCAGCGCTTGAGCTTGTAGTTTGACTGGAACTATAATATTGTTCAGTCATTGAAGGTTTCTTTGAGACAGCCGGTTCGGCCTCTGAAACCACGCTCGTAATGAGGTCAGCTGAAGTGTACTCCTGCCTGATCAGTGCCGGGGCTGAGGCAGACGGGGTTGGTGCAAGCCTCCTTTCGCCCGTGGGCGTGTGCGGATGCTCGGACGGACTGACCTCAACATCTGTTTGCACTTCTGCTGCGGTGTGAAACCCCCCAGAGGAAAACTCAGACTGTGGCACAGGTGAGATGTCTCCTGTAACACTCCCGCTTTGTGTCTCCTCTACGGCTTTGACGGGCGGATGCCGAGCGGTCGGTGCGACCGTGTCCGGACTCCCTGAAGCTGTTTGGGAGCTCGTGTTTCCGTGACCCAGTCCTGGAGCGGCCGCTGGAAACGCTGCCGCTGCTGCTGACGTGCTTCTGAGCAGCGGTTTGGCCGAGGGGAGAACGCTGCTCAGGGGAAAATCTGGTGTCGGCGAGGGTTTGGTGGCCGCCCCGCTGTCATGCCTGGAGACTGTGCTTTCTTTATGACTCAGCCTGCCTGATGATACCGCTTGGCCGCTGCTAAATGGAACGGCAGTATTGAAGTTGGCCGTTGTATCTTCTAATGCTCCTATATTTAGCGGCGCAGGGGCAGTGGTCCTCAGCGTTGCTAAGGGAGCGCCCGCAGGTGTGGTTTTCCTCAGCTTTTGTTTCTTTCGGTTCGGCCGGTTCCTCCGGCCTCCGTTCCGTCTCCTGGAGTTGCGTGATTGTCCCTCGGGGCGCCTCGTCTTCGCATCAGCGACTGCACGTGAAGTCGCTGGAAGCGCTGTGGTGAGAAATGGCCGAGGCGGCGAATAATCAAGTGCTGTGTCCTTTGGCTCCGTCTGCGGTTTCGATGTTGCGACCTCACCATTAAATTTTCCATCCCCGTCTTTGATCGCCTCTGACTCATTCGGGCTGAATGAGGGAATACTCTGACCTGCATTTGACGTGCGTTGATTTGAGCTGGCAGCGCTGAGCTTTTCCCCGTTCTCACCCCGCTCCGATGCTTCGGGCCCGTCAGCTGTTTCGACTCCTTTGACATCAGTGTTTTCGCCGCGATTCTCTTGCAGAAAAGACGCCGTGCTGCTGCTGCTGCTGCTGCTTGCGCTGTTTGTGTTGGCCTGCCAGACAGTGACAGCATGTAGGGGAGCAGATGTGGACTGTGGGAGGGAAAACGCACCGTTTGAAATGTGTTGCTCCAAGTTTGTATTCTGGGCTGTGTGCGTTTGTGTCTCTACTGTAGTATGTGAGATGTGTGCGTGTGGACTGTTTGATGTCGTCTCACTCATGTCATATGCGATGAAGCTAGTGGACTCATCATGTGCATCCTCGCCTTGTGTACTGTGTGTATTTATTTGTGTGGGCGACACTGGAGCGTGTTGTGTTGTTAAGTAATCCTGGCCCTCCGTCTCCGGCACAGTCACGCCATCTGATGACCCCTCAACAGTCTCCTGAGACTGTGTTGCCTGTTGTGTCAGCCTGCTCTCGGTCGTTGGCTGTGGAACTGGGAGCGGTGTCGCAGCATTCGGAGCGTTCCTGTCCCGGATCTTGGCCAGGATGTCGGCCCATTTCTCCGGGTTTATTTTACTCTTTGACATATTAACTCTCCTCCTGGTCCCCAGAATTTTCCTGTCTTCGACATGAGGTCCCGTGGGCTTTCTCCGCCACGCATTCCTCGCTAATGGATGGACGCCCCTCCTTCCTGCAGGGGCACCTCCAATCATCCTCTTTTTCCAAGGATCCAGGCTGTTTATTGGAGCCCCCTCCTGAGCAGCGCCATTGTCCCCTGATGCCTCCTCTAATTCCTGCGTGGGGACTTTAATCTTTGTGTTGACCCCTGAGGCCGACTGGGGTCCTGCTGCAAACCTCCTCAAAGGCCTTATTAGCCCTTTATTTCTGATGACAGTGAGTTTTGCAGCCAGTGTGTCCACGCCATGCTGGTTCATGGCAATGCATTTGTAATAACCACTGTCTGGGACCTGAGCGTGTGGAATATGTAAAGTGCCATTGGAATAGACCACAGCTCTGGACGAGTTGGCCTGGAAACTGACTATTTTGCTGCTTGGTAGAATCCAATTAATCTCGGCGTCAGGGGAGCCTGATGCCGTGCAGGGAAGGTAGACGGGGCTTCCTGAGACTTTCTCAATAGGTTTAATTGAAGTTCCCTCCCCTGGTGAGGGACTGGATGATTCCTGCACCGTCAGATGAAACGGCAGGACGGCGAGGTCTCCATGAACCTTAGCAATGCAGTAGTACGTTCCTGCATCTCTGTGGCTGACAGATTTAATAACCAGCCGTCCATCACTGGAAACTGACACCTTATTGTCTGTGCTGCTGTATGGGGCCTCCACTTTGGAGCCGTCTGGAAGCCTCCACTGCACAACAGCTTGTCCAGAGCTGTGCACATCACAGCTCATCTGACTGGGGCTTCCCAGGACGGCACTCAGCGCCTGACGAGTAGTGTTTACTGACTGGATCATGACCCAGGCCCTGTTCTGTCTCCGCACTAGCTCTGCCTCTAACGTCTCGGTAAAGTCGGTGCTCAGGATTAATTTCACCATCTTGGCTGTTGACTGAAGTCGGTTCAGTTGGAGGTCTGCAGGCGGCTGCATCAGCCACGTCGGCTGGGCCGTGATGTGAGCTCTGACGCCTGTGTAATACAGGGCGTCCTTGTCAGAGTCCTGTGTGTACACGTAGGTCGGATGAGGGTCTTTGTTCAGCATGATCCCCCTTTTAAGATGGGCTGGCACGCTGCTGTAATATGCAATCAGCTTCCACAGTTGCTCATACTTTTCTCTGTCGACGGGACAGCTAAGATCCACTGACAAAGACAGATTGGAAACCAACTGGTCCTGGCTGACTTGTTCCCAGCTGGTCCTGGTGTCTCTGGGTTCGCCAAGGCTACACTGCAGATCCACCTGATTCCCGTGTTCATCAGACAGGCCCAGGGAAATCTTTCCAAATGGTTCTCTGAATTCTTCAGTGGCCATGACCTCGCTCTCATCATCCTCTGGTTTAAGAGTCCGATCAGGGGAGGAGCTGATGACAGGACTGCTGCACATCAGCTTTTCCAAAGCCTGGAGCTCTTTGTTGTGCAGGTGCCTGGGAGAGGAGCACATAGGACACAGCTGGCCACCAGGAAGGGCCCGGTCCTTTTTACACTTCAGAACCCCTGAAATGAAATCACGAAGCATTCTTAAATGATCAATGTTACAGTGAACACACTGTGATCCAGGGTTAACCAGAGCTGTGGAGAAATGTCTGATCACCTGGTGCCGTTTTATCCCAGTCATGGAGCCACCTCATGTTGCAATCACAGGTCCACGGGTTCCCATGCAGATACAGGTTCTCCAGCTGAGGCATGGCGGTCAGCATCCCGGAGGGCAGTGATGTCAGTCCATTGTCCGACAGGTAGAGGTGTCTCAGGGTTGAGGTGTGGAAGAAGCCCATCAGAGTGAAGGTGGTGAAGGTGGCTGGGTGCAGCTGCTGGAGCCGGTTGCCTTCCAGCTGCAGCAGGCGCAGGGACGTGAGGCCCTGGAAGGCATCCGGGTGGATGAACTCCAGCCGATTGTGATCCAGGTGTAACCGGGCCAGAGACCACAGTCCTAGAAAGGTGTTCCTGTTGATCTCCTTCACCTTGTTGTAGCTAATCTTCAACATCTAAGCAAATGAGACGCAAAAATAAAGTCACTTATAGTAATGAATTTGCTGCTTCCTCATCCATTCATTAATGTATTGTGGGTTGCCAAGTTTACCTGTAGTGAAATGAGGTCCTTGAACGCCCCATCTGGTAGGCTGTGGATGTTATTTCCATGGACCATCAGAAGCTCCAGCTTCCTCAGACCACCCAGTGACCTGTCTGTGATCGCATTAATGCTGTTGAACCTGAAACAACACAACAAATAAAGCGAGAGCCACCTGTTCCGCTCAGCTGACGCCGAGCCTGGAGATTCATCTGGCCGAGGCGTTAATCGAACGCCTGTTCGTACAGTACAGAACAAAGAGGCACGACTGACCCCAGGTTCATGCGTTCCACATGTCTGGACACGGTGGTGGGGATGCTGGGGAGGGAGCGGAAGGTGCAGTGCAGCTCGGTGGGCTGAGGGCAGGAGCAGGACCGGGGGCAGGGGCCGGAGGAAACAGCAGGCAGGCTCATCAGCACCAGCAGGGAGCCGAGGACGCACGCGCCACGGAGCCCCATCTTCGCGTTTAAGCAGGAGTTACTGCAGCTGCAACAACCGCGATAATATGACACGGACATTATCATATCAGCAGTGTTAATATTAGGATCTTATATTTATTTTAATAGCTTTAATCGTTTGCATCGAACCAACTCCAGAGAGGCTGAAACACCGACTGCCTTTTAAATATATTCTGGACCGGCACCAACGAACAATCTTAGATTACAATCGAATAATTCTTCGGGATAAACGTAATTTGCCGCAGCGCTGATGCGAGTTCGGCTCAAGTTTAGCAGGTAACTCTGCGTGAACGGCGCTGGAGCGACTCGTTCACCTACAGTGGTTTTCATTTAAATTAATGCCCGTGTCAATTTCGCCTACCTCAGATCCTCGAGAGCGCGTCTCTGTGGAAGGTCTTATTTTCCATGTCAACACAGATAAAGTCGGGAAACGCGCAGGTGAAGTTAAAAAAAGGCAAATAACGATTTAAAAGAAAGAAAGTTTAGCAATAATTGAGCACAGATGGAAACAATGCAAACTATGTATGTAAGTGCTGGATGTGAGTGCGCCGCGTGAAGCTCTGTGAAGAACTGAAGCCCAGTCTCCGGCGCGCGCTCTAGAGACGCGACAGGAGGAGCCACAAGTTTGACCGGAGGAGGCAGAGGAGCGATCCAGCGCGTTTCTGCCGGGACCCGACTGAGAATACCGCAGAGTAATGTTACCACAGAACGCTGACGGTCTCCAGACGCGCCGGGACGCGGAAAAAAGAGGAATCAAGTGCCGACGCAACCTGGGGCGGATGTTGCTGTAGGTTTTTCTCCCCAAAAGACCAAAACGAGTGTGACGTTTGACTCTTGGCCTAATTCTGCCCATGGTGGCCCGGTTTAGTGTTGCTTGTGTCTCAAACGGTTCCATGTTGGTCTTTAGGACGTCGTGATGCTCAGTGGTTCCACAGGTCATGATGTTTTGGCCTGTGTTGAGCTGTGAGTTCACCTGTAAACTGGTCGGCTCTTTCCTCTATCTGTGACTTTAAAGAGCGGATTCAAAGCCCTTTCATTAACACACACCCACACACACACACACACACACACACACACACACACACACACACACACACACACACACACACACACACACACACACACACACAGCACGGCAAATATCTGATATACGCTCAGATCTGATCCCAGAGCTGTTCTGTGCCTGCTCTGCTATTTATGTTGCTGCTCGGTCGATGATTGATTCCTGCTCATCACAGAAACGCCGGTGTTGCTGTTGGCTTTGGCCCGAGCATCCCTCTGAAGTCCTCCGTCACCTAAGTGGCGCGGCCCAGACGCTGGCAGCGGCTGAGTCCCAGCTTTATGGCAGTATTTGATTTGGAGAGTGGAAAAGGTGGATTGCGGAGGTGGAGCCGGTGCTCTGACGCTCCGTCAACAAATATGCCGCATTCCAACACACACACGATCATTAAGCCCTTCCAGTGAAATTAGACTTGAAAAGAGCCAGAGCCGAGTGGTTACATTAATATATCCTGTTTGTGTGTGTGTGTGTGTGTGTGTGTGTTTGTGTGTGTGTGTGTGTGTGTGTGTGTGTGTGTGTGTGTGTGTGTGTGTGTGTGTGTGTGTGTGGGAGTGAAGCGGAAGCCTGTGAGTCAGGCCTCTTACAGTAGATGGACGAGCATTTAAACACAGAGTCCTGTTCTCCTGAACTCATCCGTGTTCCAGAACCTGGTTCCAGCAGCTGGAGGAGCTGCTGATGAGCCGCTCTCTGAGCAGCTGCCGAGCACAGCGGAGCGTTCAGCAGCTCTGTTTACCGACGCATCTGCCTCCGCTTCCGTCGGGTCCAGGTTCAGCCCGGTCCGCGGCGCCGACCCCGACACCGGAGCGTCTCCTCCTGCAGCTGGAACGAGCTGTAGCGTCGCATATCTCAGCGA